>NC_064254.1:18345700-18598200 GCF_003254725.2 Canis lupus dingo
AACACTGTGAGGACAGTGACAGACAAAGGCAAAACAATGATGAAAGCTCAGAGTAAGGCATTTTCTGGGGATCACAATGAGAGCAAATAGGAGAGTCCAGAAAGACTTCCTAAAGAAGGGGACCTGAACTGACTCTCCTACCATTAGCAGGAATTCCACAAAGCCAGGTGGTTTAAGAAGGTAGTAATGGCATCCCAGACAAGAGACAATAGGAAAAAGAGTAGGGAAGTGAAGATGACAGGTGCTAAATTACTGAGCTGCTTATATGCTACCTTAAAGAGTTCGAAATTTTACCCTGTGAGAGTTAGGACTTCTTTGAAGGGTTATATACCAATAGGCAACACAGTCAAATTTGAGTTTTAAAGAGATCATTCTGGTGGCAGGATGAAGAATTAATCACAGCAGGATAAGCCTGGACACGAGCATATGACCAGGTAGGAATCTATTACATGAAAGGATGAGGGTTAACCCAAAGAGTGTTATAAGGACAAAGAAAAGAGAACTTATTCCAGAGTTTAGGTGGGGAAATCGACAAGATTTCATGACATCTACCATATGGTATGTAAGAAGGGTGGGATCTGTAGCGACTTCCTGATTTTTTGTATGGCTGCTGGATACAAAGTACACTATCAAATAAGATAGAGACCATAGAGGGAAGGAAAAGTTGTAAGAGGAAACAATTTAGGAATGCCGGTATTGAAGCCCCCCATAAGGCACGCAGGTAGAGGTACCTAATTGGCAGATGAATAGGAGAGGAAACTATAAAAGTTCAGATTAGCATGATCAATTTGGCAGTCTTCAGTAATGTTCAGGGGCATAAGAATGGCTGATATCTTTCATACAGATCATGACCAGGAAATCCAGGGCTTTAGAAAAACCCTTGGCAAATTCCAACTGGGAAGAGGTGGGTAGAAGGAGTTCCCAGCACAGAAGACAAAAGCTGATGTCCATTTTTCAAAATGATCCATATGATTTAAGAAGAGTACTCACTGACTATCCTAATAGTCTGCATTTTCCTCTAAAAAATGGCAATGAGGATGGCAGATATTTATGTGCTGAGGGTGTAGACCCCACAAATTGGAACTTGTAGTTATTAGCCTTGAATGTTTCTCTGCCTGAATTTTTATTTCTAAATATAAACTCTAGTGAAAGGTTGCTAATAATCTTCTTGCAGATAAAGGCTTCCCTTTCAAACATTTACATATTTTTTTTCTTGTTTGAAACACTTAGTAAAAAGAATTCCTTGCAGAGCGGCAGTGAAGAATTGGAAGAACTTTGAGAGCTTGACTGCAATGGAGCAAAATAAGACAACAGGTTTCTTACCAGATGAAGAAAAAATAATAAACAAGTTGCTCCCTGCTTTATTAGTCAGGGGTTAGCTGTGTATAAAAGACCATATTGCAAAATCCTACATACAAAGACAAGTCGAACAGTTTTCCTTTGGAAAATTAGTTATATGTTTCTAGTACATTTTCCCCCCACAGTTAAATCTCTGTTCCTGTCCTTGTCATTTCACATCTGATATTCCAAAACCCATTCCTCACCACCTGTCTTAGCTCTCTTTTCAATCTGTCCAAACTCTTCTAGTTCAAAACATCTTTTAAATCTCTTCTTTTACCATAGTACTCTCTTCCATAAGATTACTTTTCAAGGTAATCATTATGTCTAAATCAACATGTTCTGTGAGCCCTTGGGGACATTCTAGTAACATCTACTTAGCCTCAGAATAAGTATCTGAACCTAATAACAAATATACATTTTTATTTTTTTAATATTTTATTTATTTATTCATAAGAGACACTGAGAGAGAGGCAGAGACCCAAGCAGAGGGAGAATCAGGCTCCCTGTAGGGAGCCTGATGTGGAACTCCATCCAGGACTCTGGGATTATACCCTGTGAAGAAGGCAGGTGCTCAACCACTGAGCCACCCAGGCATCTCACAAATATATATTTTTAATAGAAATAAATTGCAATATATTGTACTATGCACAATTAAGCAAAAATAGTAACATCACTGAGGTGCATATTTATTAAAAATGTTAAGGTCTTTTGTCTGGTTTATTTTATCACTGTCTATCCTTTGCTAGATGTTATTTTCATTTTAAGATGGAAGAAACTAAGACCCAGATTGTTTAGAGATCTTATACAAACTTAAACAAAGATTAAAATGAACACCATAGCTCAGTTTTCTCAACTATTTACCCAGTGCTTTCACTACTAAAGTAAAATGATATGCTTAACACTCCCTAGTATGAATGCCAGTAAAACAAGTGGGGGGAGGCAACATTACTAGTGCCTATCATACATCTGTCACTGAGCTTAAGAAGTTATACAATTACTCCCCTTAATCTTCTCAATAACCCATCTCTTTTTTGTCTGAGGACATGGAGAGTATAAGAGCCAGTAATATGACTCATTACCTAAGTAATAAAGTAGTATAATTTTACATAAGGAATAGAGGACTGATTTAAAACTATGCTTCTGACCCCAAAGTCTGTGCTTTTTCCACTTAAATGTACTATCTCACCAATAAAAATTGTCAGGTCCATCTCCTGCTGTTATATTTTCACAGTAGAATTTCATTGAGTGGCTATTATGTTACATATGTATCTCAAACAAGGTGATAATTACTGAAAGGGAAAATGCCATCAGCCCTGACCTTGAGAAGCTCCCAGTCTAAGAGGAACACAGATAAGTAAACACAGCAAAAAGTACAGATTTTTCCTTGACAATTTGGGGAGAGGAGGAAATGAAAAAAGATAAAACAAAAATGTAAAAAGGTGATTGCTCAGTAACAAAACTCTGAAGCCAGTGAATCCCAAATTTTATTTTGTTTTATCTTAGGACATTTTATTATACACAAGGATAATCTATATCTCTCAAAGAAAATTAGGACAAATTTTAATCCACATAGCAAACCATCCACAGCAGAGGGATATCAAGCATAAAATTAAATAAATAATGATATCTCCTCTGGAACACAGTCAAGAAGCATTGTTCTTCAAGACATGAAATATAGTGTGTTTGGTGCCAATTTTGAATGCATACCTGATAAGGTATGCCTATTTAGAAAATGCTCATTGATTATAGCAGTGAAAAGCTGCTATTGATTATAGCAGTGAAATGTTAAATAATCTGCAAATAGAAATCAGAATTGTGCTTTGTTTAAAACATACTAGCCCTTATTTAATTAGCATAATAAAATTATAAAGCTCATATATCATTTTCTACTACTATCCACCCTCCTGCTGCTAAATTATTTCCATCTTTCTAAGGTACAAGTATGTTAACGTAAACAGAATCCCATGACAGTCATTCTATTATTCTCGCCCAATTCAATAATCAATACATATTTATTAAGGACCTACTATGAGCCAGGCACTTAATAGAAGTTTCCTTGAAAAATGGACAAAATCTTGACTGACCTCACCGAACACAGAAACTATGTCCCATTCATTCTGCATTACTTTAACACACATTAAATAAAGTCACATTTGTAACAGGCTTAGATGAGTATTTGTCAAGTGTGGATTTAAGGAGTCTTATTCTTGGTAAATTCAAAATCCATTTGAAACATATGGGTTCCTTATTTCAATCCAAATTCATCTTTTTCAAGTTTAAATGAATTGGTTTTGAAACATGAATTTAGAAAGGCAAAAAGACTAATCAAAGAGGTTCCTAAGACTTCTCGCCCCTGGAGAAACATATGGATGTTATTTAAAATCAATTCAGAAAAAAGACAGGTTGAAATTTCTTATTTAAATCAAAGCTTGTCTTTGCAGTATTACATACTGCATGATTATTAGAATATGAGTATCAGATGGAGTTCACTTTAGCAATCAACACAAACTGACTCTGGCTAATGTAAGCAAATAAAAAGAGTTTTTTAAAGATGTTGGGGAGCTCCCAGATTTGAATTACAGCAGTCTCCCCTATCCGTGAGGGATATGTTCCAAGACCCCCAGTGTATGCCTGAAACCACAGAGAGTACTGAACCCTATTATACTGCTTTTCCCCATACATATATGCCTGTGATAAAGTTTCTTATAAACTAGACACAGTAAGATATTAACGACAATAATGAATAATAAAACAGAACAACTGTAACATATACTCAATAAAAGTTATGTGAATGCAGTCTCTCTCTCTCTCTCTCTGAAAATATATTATTGGACCGTATTCACCCTTCTTCTTGTAATGATGTGAGATGATAAAATGCCCATGGGAGGAGCGCGTGGGTGCTCAGTCAATTGAGCATCTGACTTCAGCTCAGGTCATGATCTGGGGATCCTGGTATCCAGCCTTGTGTCAGGCTCCTAGCGGAGCCGGGAGTTTGCTTCTCCCTCTGACTTTCCCTCTGCTCTCTCTCTAACAAATAAATGAAATCTTAAAAAAAAATAAATAAATAAAATGCTTACGATGAGACGAAGTGAGGTGAGACAGGCATTGTGACGCAGCATTAGACTACTACTGACCTTCTGACAATACATCAGGAGGATCATCTGCTTGCAGCCTACACTTGACCTCGAGTCACTGAAACCATAGAAAGCTAAACTGCAGATGAAGAAGCCTGGAGAAGAGAAAGAATCAAGTAGGAACAACATAGCTAGAACGGTAAACCCTTAACAGCAAAACTGCCAGTTATATCGTCTGCAAAAAACGAGTTAATTGGGAAAGACCAAAGAATTGCCACATGGGACAAATAAGCTAATGCAAAAACCATAGGCAAGTTCAGAGAACAAAGGTGAGGAAGGCACCTTTAAAGAGCAAAGGGGGGAAATTACTCCAATGGAAAGTCCGAAGTATAGTGGTTTTTCCGCTGGCTGAGTTGTGATAGTCTCTTACTGGTGGGGCTATTGCTGGGAAAGAAAACTTCCTCCTGCTGGGAGAGGAAAGTAGTAGCTGAAATATTCTCAACGGGCAAGGTGTTGTCTCTGTTAGGTCTGCAATTGACCACAAGTGGTCGGGCATGAGCGCTCCCCCTGCTGGCCTCTCGACTGCATTTTAATGAGGTTTCCTTTGTTAATGAGGTTTCCTTTTGTTAATGTTCAGGGAACTACCGTCAAAATCCAACTAGAGAACTTCTGCAAAGAGGAGCCTTGTTGCTGCCACCACGAATTTCTCAATCCCACATCTCACTCTCCCACATTGTAGGCACTGGATGCTGTATGACACCACTTTCCACTGGCACATCCAAGGGGTTTCCTGCTCTCTCTACCTGGCATCATTTGCTTATGATTTAAGGTCCAAAGTGAGAGGTCTGATTACTGAGTGGTCTGATTGCCTGAGTAGCCCAGATAACAATATGTTACACTCACAAAATAAAAGAAGACTCAAATATTGCATAGAAAGTTTTAAAGATAAATATTAACAAGATGATAATTGCCCTCCATTCTTTGACTCTTATTCTCTGATTTCGTCAAATTTCTCCTTTTCTATTTTCTTTTATAAGTCTATAAGGTGCTTTCTCTTACAGAAGTTAATCACATCCCTATCCCATAAGACTTGACTATATCTGTACTATATGATACAGATATAGTCATATCATATTATATGATATAATGATATCATACAATCATATGATATATATGATTAGACTCATCTGCACTAACAGAAAGCCTTTAAAACAGCACTGGTTTCAACAACATAGTTTTCCATATCCCTTACAAAATGATTTTGGAAATCAGCTGCCCAGAATTGCCATGGTGGCTCATTAATTATGAGATCAAGACCCTCTTCTTCCATTACACCATCAAGGTCACCTCATGGTCCAAAACAGCTGCCAGAACTCCAACCATCACATCTGTGTTACAAGCTAGCAAAGTGAAAAAGTGAAACAGCCAAAATGATACTTGCCTCTTCCCTGGTAAAGAAATCTCTTAGAAGTCACACATAAAACTTGCTTATATCTCATTAGCCATAACTTAGTCACCTGTTTCTACCTAGCTGTTAGAGAGTTAGATAATATATCTTTAACTTGGGCTGCAATGTCCTCAGACTAAAAATTGAGATTCTGATACTATTGAAGAAGGGATGAGTGGCTAATGGGAAAAGAGATGGTATACATGGCATTGTCTCAAACAATTCCTTTTAACTGTACTCCCACTATCCCATATGTGGTATTTTTGTTCCACAAATAAAATTGGCTGCAATAAATATACATCATCTTCTAGAATGCACACAACTCTTTAAAAGTAGGCCTCTCTACTACATATTCATTGTTTGCCTCCCCAGGTGCTATTCCCTGCTCTCCCAAAATAACAAGTAGATTATTTTAAGGAAATTTTGTTCCTTCAGTCTCAGCCACATGATTTACTCTACTTCATCCTCAATTCCAGTGCTCAGTATAGCCCAGTACCATGGTTCTAATTTTTCAATATATAACTGGTATCTTTTGGGGACTAATTTTACTCAATAAAAAATAAATAAACAAAAAGAAATTTGGGGGTAGATGTGTCTGGGGAAAAAATCAGCCAGGTAATCAATAATTTTTGTTTATGCACAATATGCCAACTATTATTGTAGGCACTTAGAATATAGCAGGGAATTGATTCAGATGTGGAGAACAGAAACTATTCTAGACAGCTTAAGCAGAAAGGGATTTAGTGCAGGGTGCTTACAAAATCATTGGAGGAGCTAAAGAAGACAGACAAAAATCTCAGTGTTCAGAAATGATTGCCAGAACATCATAAAAAGATTCCCAGGACACCAAAACACTGGCCTGACAAGGCTGTTGCTTTCACTGTTACCAGAAAGCTGGATAATCAGAAAGTGGCACATTGAACTGCTAACTACAGTATCTTCCATTGTTTCCTCCAAGATCTAGGCTGTTGGCCCCAAGATCACATCGCCTCAACTAAAATCAGGCCCCATCCCGTGACTCTTGACACTCATGAGACAAAAACTGGACACTGGGAACTCTAATAACAGTGATGAAGAAAAAGCAAACAAACAGAATCTCCACAATTGTGCTTATCTGCAGAACTAGCTGAAGCCAAAAGTGGAGACTGGCTTCTTTCTACCTTGCAAATCTTAACATTGATGGCTTTCCTGGCAGAAATAACACATCTGAAAGGGAGTCTAGAAACAGTCTTAAACCTCCCAGTTTGAAAACAAAAGAAAAATGTATTATACATGAGTGGGAATGGAGTTTTTGCATCCAGTATGTAATAGCTGTCTCACTCAGTCAACAAAATAGACGGAATCTCTGTCTTCCAAAATATTTGAGTAAGTGAAGAGCTTATGTCCTCATAAGGAAACTCCCTTCTTTGAGAGAGCTAAACTTACAGGAGGGCCATTAGACTAAGGTGACTCTAATGCCTTGGCAACCTATGCAACAAACTAAAATCTAAGCCTACAAATGCTTCAAGGTTATGAAATCAAAACTCTAAGGACAACCAAGCACAAGCAGCCAACTAGGCACTAAGCTATAGCCAATCAATAATTTCCTTATTTTTCTCCCACCTTTCTCTATAAAAGTGTCTCTCCTGGGCTCCTATCTGTTCAGCACTCCATACCACTGTGGTATAGTGCTAATTTGCCTACTTCAAATTGATTTTTGCTCAAATAAACTCTTAAAAGTCTTAATATGCCTCAGTTTATCCTTTTAATGGGAGCAACCAGAATGGCTATATATTCTGGATAGTGTAGTTACTATAGGTGAGGCTCTAACTTCTCTTAGTCATTTAACATCTTGATAATTGGATGGAAAACAACCTAAAAATGACACTGATCAATGAAGAATAGTAAAGCCAAGAAATTCATAGAGAAATATATAACTGAAACTTTGATGATAACAGGAAACTCTAGATCAAGCAATAGCTTTTGTTTTCCTTGAACTTCTCTGTTAGCTAACAGAGTCCTCAGTTCTTTATTATTGGTTAAGCTACTTTGATTTGCATTCTTCATCTTCTGGAAATGATTCCTAGTCATATAGGGTTTAGAACCAGGAATGGGGTATCAAAAGAGAGCTAACATACAGAATTGGCTAAACTGAAGTATGGATAAGAGTAATGAGGATTCTGTTGTCCAGATCTGAAAAACTGGCACCTTTATTGTACGAAAACTGGTAGCAATTGTAGCTTTAGGCTCAGACCATGTATCTAGTAAGGCTAAAGCGGTAAAGGATTTAATAGGAAATTTTCAAGATATGAGTGTGTTGGCTGACTCCTATGACCTTTTTTTGCCATCATTATATCAACTATTTACTAGGCACCAGGCATTTTTCTAACAGTTTACTTGTATTCACTAATTTTACACTAATAATAACTGATGACACTGTAGCCAACTTCAAAGGGTTCACCTCTTGGGATGCATTAAATTCAACACAAGCCAAGGAGTATTGAAAGTAAATAACTTTTCATTACTTGTTACAAGTAAGGAGACAGAGAGACAGTTTTCAAAACACCGTCACCCCTTGGGGTTGGTATAGGAGGCTTTTATTCGGTGTATTGGGGTTGAGGACAGGGAACTTGCATACATATATTTTTTTAAGATGTATTTGTTTCAGAGAAAGACAGAACAAGCAAAAGGAGGAGCAAACAGAGAGGGAGAGAATTTTAAGCAAATATCTTGCAGCTGGACATGAGGCTCCATCTCACAACCCCAAGATCATGACCTGAGCCAAAATCAAGAGTCAGATGCTCACTGAAGTGAGCCACCCATGTGCCCTAAGAACTTGTATACATATTAAAGAACTTACACACATATTCTATTACTTAGGTTCAATCATGCATGCCTAGCATGTCAACATATATATCATATGTTCAAAAAAATGGTGGAAAGATGACCTTAGTATTATAATGAGCTAAAAGTAACATCAGGACCACTTAGGGGGCTCCAAAGCAGATGAAACTGGCTCATATAAAGGGCTATCAAGTGAAACATTTAGAAAGTTTTATGGTAGGAACTACTGGTTCTGAAAAACAAAACCTATTCCCTCCCTGCCTTTGTCCTTTCCTCTTCTCTTCTACTGATAGCTTTCAGCTCTCTGATACAAGATGTACCCATTACATCCTACCTAACAACACAGCTATCATTTTTATTTCCATTTCATTGTTGAGTAGACCAACATACTCTTCTCTAAGGAAAAGAGAATAATCTGGTCCAAAAAAAAACAAAAAAAGATTCACTGTTCTCTGAGTGATCCTTTTGGTCTGTTCTTAGCAATCAAAACTGACTGGAAGTTGACTGTGCACAGGTAATCAATCAATTAATTAATTGATTGATTGATTAATTAAAATAAAAAATCTGACTTATCAGCCCACACTAAAGTCAAGTTGCAATAAAAATCATGGGGAGAGATACTCACAAGTGATAAGATTGGGGATGGAGACAAATATTATCACCTAAGCATCTTCCAAGAAAACTCTTGTTCATTACTGCATGCAAAGGGGACCATCTCCTCTCATTGCAGGTGAGTGACTCTCCAACCCCACAACTATCTTGGGGTTGCTCTGAATTGATCCCCAAAAAAGAACAAGGCAGAGGCCATTAAACAACACCTATTTTTGGGAAATAAATTTCTCAGGTCAAGTTATACACTCAAAGACCATTACCTAATAATATCTCTGGTTTTATTTACTAGCCTTTGAAGTTCAATAAAAGGAGTTTAAAATCTGTTTAAAATTCAATTAAAGTATTCAGGAAATAGTTTGAAGACAAAACCTTCAAACAATTAGTGAGACATTAAGGATGTTGATGGCTCTACCCCCAAGGCAATTATTGGGCCTACACCCAGAGAAAGTGTGCTGTGTGAAGGCAAATACCACTCAAATCCTACCCAAGAGGTAATCACAGTAACATGGGATAAAGGAAATAACTCCCACGGGGGATAGAAGTACCAGATCGATGATTGAGAATTTACTCCCAAGTCAAGGAGTCTATGTTATACAGTCCAGCAGGAAACATGTATATTATAGACCATTGATTAATATATATTTTTATCTGTTATCCCCCACCGTATATTGACTGCACTTTAAGAAGTTAAACTTCCAAGTTAAATTTGATCAGATCATCACATTATAGGAAGTTAGATATGAACAAAGCCAAGAATATGGCCCACTACCTAGAGTAACAGTCAACAAAGTACAGTGTGTGTGGCCCAAATCTGCTCATTCCCCACCACCTGCATTTATAAATAAAATTGTAGTGAAACAGCCACACCCATTTGTTTATGAATTATCTGCAGCTGCACTACAACAGCTTGCAGATTTAGGTTATTGTCACAGTATTATTACTTGCAAAATGTATTTAAGATTGGGCACCTAACCACTAACTCAGAAAACCCTAGTTTGGATCTGGATGCTGCAATAAGATTGTTTCAAGGGTAACGCAACCACACACACTTTCAGTGTTCCTGACAAGGACTCACAAAATCCAGAACTAATGTTTATTATAGCAAAAAGATACAAAGCAGGATCAGCAAGGGGGAAAAGTCCTTTGAGTAGAGTTTGTCTGAAGGTAGGCACATGTTCCTAAGGCCCTAAAGGAATCACACAGGATGCACTGTTCCATGAAGAAAGAATTGTGGCACTAGCAAATTGTGTCTGACCAAGGAGGCACTCCTGAGTATTAGAGGAGAGGACTTTTATTGGAGCTTGTGTATGTGAGCTCATTTACTTGCATGGCCAGCCATGATTTCTGAAACTAAGACCCCTAGAAGGAAACCATTCTCCACCAGAAGTCTGTACAAGCTGTCTTAACAAGTGGTATAGCATGGGTGGGTGCCCTGGGTATACAAAACAACTATATTCATTAGTAACAGGGGGAACATCTCCAGAAGCTGTTCCCTGGAGTTAGCCAATGGTCAGTCACACAGCAGACCCTCTTGAAGATATGCTAGTGTTGAAAAACCAGGTGCATTGTGTTAATTCTTTCCTACTCAGGGATGTGAAGTTGGATGGCCTCCTTGGAGGAGGGGAGATGGGACAGGTACATCTGACTTAGTCCTTAGCGTACCTTCATGGGAAGAAGAACGTAAGAGATGTGGGATAGTCAAGTGATAGCTAGCAGATGCTGGCCTCCCCAGCATTTTTCCTCTAAACAAAACCTACATTTCTTTTGGAGAACTACTTCTGAACCAGAAATTATTTGTAGGATGGATAGCTTACCCCACTTATGTGGCCACTGTGATTATTTTAGAGGCTGTCATGTAATCAAATTTATTGCAAGAAGAGCCTTTCATTGTAGAGTTCTAGTTCATTTTCTAGTCTTTTGTGGAAACTATTTTTTTTACCTGTCCTCTTTTCTGATTTGTTTAGTCTGCAATTATGTAACCTGGATGTTTTCCAGTCATTTTTGCTACCATTAATACAATTCGTATGATGTCCCAACTCAAAAGAAGATAACAGCAAAACTGAGAAATGCAGAGAAAGAGAGCTGGAATCTTGATGACACATGACCCTAAATGAAACGGCTCCTCTGATACTGGTATGCCTTTGGATTTTCTATTAGGTGAGCCAAAAAACAAAACAAAATAAAACACCTCTATTTCTGTTTAAGCCAATCTGAGTTCTATTGGCAGCAATAAACATTCCTGACAAAGTATCATCATATTGGTTTTACAAGTAAGAAAGTTAATGCGTAGAAAAACTAAATAATTAGTCAACTGTTGCAGCCAGAATAAATGGCAGAGCCAGGATTCAAGAACAGCTCTCTTTGAGTCCCAAACCAATACATTTTTCTACTAATTCATACAGCCATCAGACTAGAAGATTCTCAGTGAACTCATCCTACATCCCCCACCAGAATGACCAATGTGCTTGAGACCTTCCACACATTCAGATACTACATGGGAATTTGTTGTGGCATCATTGGGTTTGTAGCTGTTCATTCCTATAAGTTGTGAATATATGAGGCTTAACGTGAAAACAGAGTGGGGACCAAATCAACCAGGGCTTTGGTCTTATGTTCTCCTCCTCCTTAACTGCTTAATACACTATATTCCATCTTTCATAAATCATATGTGGAGAGAAATAGATATCTTTATTATTCTGGGATTCTTGAGGAGCTCCAGATTTTAGGTTCAAAAGTTATTTCCGAATAGAAACAGCTGCATTAAGCTTCTAGTAGAAACCATCTCAAATGATTTTACTAGGCTTGTCTATAATCGTATTTATCAAATATTCATGCTTATGTATAATCTCAATTACATTCATACAGGAAAAAAACACTACGCATGTCCCCAGAAAGAAAAAGGTGAAGTATAACTGTGGGGGAAAAATCTTTTCAAATATTCTCATACTGTGAGCCTACTATAAGTGCAAAAAGATTAAAGATATAGTATAAAGGTGTATATCTAAATGACTACAGCTAACTGTTTAACTGGAGCTGCCTAGGGTACATCAGTAGCCCCTAAATGATCAAAGGCTATTGCTGCAGGCAAGGTCCAAAACCACCTGCTTATATAAAGAACTTTAGATGACAGGACTGATACTATGCATGTATATTGATACTTCTTGAAACAACGATTAAAAAAAAAGTTATCTGTCTAAAACTGACAGAAGGCAAACAGATTGAGAGTTAAGTTTGTACTTCTGCCACCAACTCATCCTTAGCCTTGTGTAGAGATGTGATAATTTCTAAGGATGTTTCATGAGTTTCCTATCCAGTTATTTTTATTTATAGGAAAAAGAAAATTCAGGTTTTACTGGAAATTACATGGGCATCCTTTCACTCCCCCTGTGCAACCCCAGCCAAAACTGAAATAGGATAGGTTCAATTTATTTTCCAAGTCTACCTGAAGTACTACCTTGTATGAAAAGATGTAGTAAACTAGTTACACTATTACTGTACCATAGGAAGAAATATGTATTGCAGCCAGCTTAATAACCTGCATTTATATGTATAGATAAAAACATATAACTTTCGTTTTTTGTTTACATATACTAGCATATTGATATGCAATTACATATTACACATATAAATAATACAGATATTATATGTTTTATATATATTACATGTATAGGCACAAAAGTTATACAAAACAATTTTTAACTGCACTTGATTTAACACACTGTAACTTTTTTATTCTGTTCTTTTTCATCTTTTTAAAATTATGCAGGTCATAACTTGATGTTAAATTGATTTCAAACCTGCTAATAGGTTATATTAGCAAATTACAAACCAATAACTTATACTAAAGAATAGATATCCATCAATGCCCCCAAATTCCTACTTATTTATATGGCAACAAACATAAGAAACCATTGAAAGATGTTTTATAGTAGAATATTGGACATCAGTGAGGATATAGGAATACTGACTTGAAAGGTTCGAGAGTTCTTCCAGGAGTTTCTCCTTGCAAAGTTCATGGCAAGACCACTTATCCCAAACTCCCTTACAGTTGGTGTGGCCAGGATAGAAATAATATAAGCCACTTCCAAGTCTGGTCTAGGTCTCCTCATGCATGGTCCCCATCCTCCACCCTCTGACATAAAGCAGTTAGCAGAGTGGTCTTGAAAGCCAAACATTGAAATGGCAAAACCACAAGATGGAAAGATCCAGGACACCTTAATCACTACTCAGAAAAGTCCCACCGATCGGCCATAAACATCAGTGTTGGACCTCATATGAGAGAAAGAAACTTTTATTGTGTTAAGCCCCAAAGATCTGGGGGTTTGTCTGCTGTAGCAACTGCCATCACTGTTAGAAACAGCGAACCTATCATTTTAGGAAGTACTCACCCTCCAGTGGGACACTAACAGAAGGTTTTCACCTACAAGATGTAGATGAAGGGTAGCTACAGGCTAAGAAGCACACAGCACTCAAAACCCACTTCTTGATCAGAAATACAGACTGTACCCAGAATCCTTCCTATGGCAACTCTTCTAAAGTCTACTTTTCAGGTTTTCTTTCACAGTCTTTTCATTTCCACAACTTTCCTTCACACCCCTATATAAATTGCTTAGACACCCTTATCCTGAGCCTAGACTTTCTTCCATAATCCAAATCCAAATTCCTTTTAGTGCATCAGCAATGGTAAACACATTTTCACACAAATAAGATAATAAAACAAGCGAAAGAAGGATAATCCCGTTTCCAGCACAGGTTGCATATGCACTCAAATCAGATAGGTTCTTGATGTACTTGAAATGTGATGGCCTTCTCTTTCTCTCTCTCTCTCTCTCTCTCTCACCCATGCTCTCTCCTGCCCTTCCTCGATCCTTTCCAGATCTAATCCCACATACTCATTAAGAAGCCTCCTCTGGGGATGCAAGGGTGGCTCAGTGGTTGAGCGCCTGCCTTCGGCCCAGGGCGTGATCCTGGAGTCCAAGGATCGAGTCCTATGTCAGGCTCCCTGCATGGAGCCTGCTTCTCTTTCTGCCTCTCTCTCTCTCTCTCTCTCTCTCTCTGTCTCTCTGTCTCACATGAATAAATAAATAAGTAAAATCTTAAAAAAAAAAAAAGCCTCCTCTGTCATGGGAACTTCTGTCTTCTCTTTGTGGGAAGAAAGTAGGTTTCCAGCATTTCCTACTGTTCATCTTTAAGGTGGGGTTTGTTCTGTTGTTACTGATGTGTTGTCTTTAGCGGGTTTGGGTGTCATGAATCAGTTTTCCCTGTACCTGACTTTCTTGGAGAAATCTATCACTGAAAACAAAAGACCATAGTACAGAAAAACCAAAGTAACATTTTTAGCACCTTATATAACTCTTTTTTTAAAAAGATTTTATTTACTTGAGAGACAGAGAGCATGAGCAGGGCAGAGGGAGAAGCAGCACCTCCTCTCTTCCCTGCTAGCAGGGAGCCCAGCCCAGTGCCAGGCTGGATCCCAGGATCATTCCCGATCATGACCCTAGCCAAAGTTAGACGCTTAACCGACTGAACCACCCAGGCACTCCCCTTATATCACTCTTATATGACCTGCTGTGCAGTACATGGAAAATTATCAAAGCTTCAATAGACAGAATGATTATTCAAACATCCCTTCAAAATCCAAAAACACATCTCACAGCTGTATTGGCCATGGGGATAATTTGTCAAATGAAGAAATGCAGTGGAATTTTCTTTTCAAAGGTCTCTGTGCAAAGTCATGTTATCATTAAAAATATGGAATCACTATCATATTGAAAACTCTGAAGACTTAAAAGAAATTTTTAAAATAGCAAATGTGAATTGGGCACTGTCCCTTACAGAAAAAAAAAGTTCTCTCCTGTATATTTTATCTTAATACCGTGTTTCATAGGAATTTATATTGGTAGAACTAAATACATTGGATGAGGGAGAGAGACCCAGATGTAACTAATCTACTTATATTTACAGAAAAATTTCCAAAAGTATGAATCTTTAAGAAATGCAAAGCTATGGTTAATTTGACTTCTATTTAATTCCAGATTAAAAGAAAATGTATTTTTTTTTGAGTACCTGTCAACAATCTTCCTAAACTGTTCAATTTTCCATTGAGGTAAGAAGAGAATAGCTAGAACAGATTATTTCTCAAATGACTAAGGTTTTGCACATTCTGGATTAAAAATGTTAATATTTTGCCATATTTGATTGGACTTGTTTTTTTAGGAAATAAAACATCACAGGGTTAGTTGAAGCAGCTTATCTCTCTTCAGATATAATTAATAGTTAGAAGATCCTGTGTCTCCCTGCAAATCATGTCTTTATACTCTACCACATTTTTGGTAATCAGAAATCATGTAGTTTTTTTGTGTATTCTAAAGTCACAAAAATGATATTTGGGGCTTTTTATTTATCTGACAATCTGTTTTTAATTATGTGTTTCATCCATTTATTTCTCATGCTTTTTATGCATTTGGATTTATATTTACTATTTTATTTTATGCTTTCTCTTTTCTGTGATTTTTCTTTGTCTACTTTTCTTCTTCCTGCCTTATATGAGATAATCAAATTTTCTTTATTTCCTTCTATTGACTTTGAAAATGTATTTAGTATTTCTATTCTTAATAGGTATAACTGATTTGAAGTTAACCAGCATCATTACCAAGGTCTGGTGTTCTCTATCTGTTTTCCTTCTTACAGGAGTACGGGAGTACATTTTTTTTTTAGTACTTCTTTCACTGAGATTCAATATATAGTGAATTGTCTTAGTTCTTTTCTGGTATACCTTTAGTTCACTTCTGTGCTAAATGACAGCTTTGCAGGGTAAACATTTCCATAGTATCAGTTATTTTCTCTCTGTATTTTAAACATACTATTCTTCTGTGTTCTGGTCATTAGTTTTGTAAAGAGAAAATTACATTGAGTCTAAGATTTTTTTGTAGGTAAGTCATCATTTCTATTGGCCCTTATAATTTTCTACTGTCTTTGGTGTTTCACTATTTTTCAAATTTCCAGTGATGCATGCAGTGGTCTTAAATACTTCACTTTAGATTTGATGTGCTTCTTTGTCCTGGGATCTAGATTTGCAAAAATTCATGGAAATTGTCAGATATTAACTCTTAGCATTGGCCCTCCTCCATGTGTAGGCATGTGTAGGGATTTGTTATTCTTCCCACTGTTACTTAATCTCTTTCTCATATTTCCCATTTCTTAATCTTTTTTTTTTTTGCTATGATCCCAAGCACTTAATAAAATTTGTTTTTCAGTTCACTAATAGACTCTTCAGATTGATCTGATTATCCTATATATTGCATCTCTAGATTTTTTTAATCTGTTAGTTCTTTGTTTATAGTGTTTTATTATTTCATTGTGGTGTATGTGTGTGAATTATATGTTCTTTATATGTCTTATTGTTTTAAATATGCAATGTATACTTCTATTTTTCAATTGTTTTACCTTCTTAATCTTGAGAAAAATACAAGTTTAGTATATCCATTTACTCTTTCTCCTATGAAATATTTCCTAATGTATTTGATAATTTTTTTGGTATGAGATAATCTTCAATAAAGTTTTTTTGTTTTGTTTTCTTTCATTTTTTGCTATTGTTGTTTCTGTTGGGGGTGGGAGACACTGCTTGCTCTGATTAGAGAAAATGTCCCTTACAGAGATATTCTATGTTTACTTTCACCAAATGTCCAGGAGTATCCCAAGCAGAGGGCTAGTTTTTATGTTAAGTTTTCAGCTTGGACTTCAGTATGCTTTTGTATTGTTCAAGCTTTAGCTACTTCACTATTGTTTTTTGCCTTGTGGTAGATTTTTTTTCCCAGTCAGGTACCCAAACAGGAATAAGTTTCAAAAAGGTAGAATTCTCTAGTCTCCATTTCACAGAGCATTTTCAAATGTGTACAGTTTGGTTTTATCACATGACTTTGCATGGGCCCTGAGCCCTATCATCTCCTACAAGAGCGTCTTTGGCCCAGCCTCTAGCCATGAAAGCCAACATCTCTGTCCACTACACTTATCCTTAACCTTTTGCTCAGCTTCTAAGCATCATCTTGCATTCTTATTGATGTGGCTTTGAGGTTATGGTTATTATCTTTTCTCCTTGGTAGGCAGGAATTTTCCTTCCATTCTTTTATTTGTTTTTTAAGATTTTATTTATTTATTCATGAGAGACACAGAAAGAGAAAGAGGCAGAGACATAGGCAGAGGGAGAAGCAGGCTTGACGTAGGGAGCCTGAAGTGGGACTTGATCCCAGGAGTCCAGGATCACGCCCTGAGCCGAAGACAAATGCTTAACCGCTGAGCTACCCAGGCGTCCCCTTTCTGTTCATTTAAATTTGCAGGGAAATTAATGTTTTGGCTTTATTTTGTACAGCACTGCTTTGTGTTTGTAGTTAAAAGTAGTTCTCTGTGAATAAAGGCTACAATAATGCTTTAAATAAAGTTTGTCTTCTTTTTCCAATTAGTGAAGTATCATAAAAAGTTTTGGCTAATAAAGGTATTCAGTTAAATGAATTACATATAATTTGGAATTTTATTCTGATTAACAAATAGAAGTAAAAATGAAGCTAATAAATTGATATATTGAATTTTATGTGTTAACTATAATAGAAAAATATGCTAATTTGGGCTTAATCAAAATTTGAAACTTCTGTTCATCCAAAGACAGTTCTTTAAAGACTTATAAAGATTTATTTATTATTTTAGAGGGACAGAACATGAGCAGGAGGGCCAAAGAAAGAGGGAGAGAGAATCTCAACTAGACTCCATGCTGAGTGATGAGCCTGATGAGGGGCTCAATCTCACAACCCTGAGATCATGAGCTGAGCAGAAACCAAGAGTAAGAAGCTCAGCCAGCTGCACCACCCAGGCATCCCAATGTTTTTATATGTATGGAACCCAACATGGGGCTTAAGCCCACAAACCTAAGATCAAGACCTGAGCTGAAATCAAGACTTAGATGCTTAACTGACTGAGCCACGAGGCACCCCATCCAAAGACAATATTAAGAAAATGAAAAGTGAACCATAATCTGGGAGAAAATTTACTCACTGCATATATCTGACAAAAAGCTTATATTCAGAATATATAAAAATTTCCAACAAAATACCAACTTTTAAAAATTACAATAAAAATGGGCAAAAGGCAGGAATATATACTGCACAAAAGAAAATATATGAATGATTATTAAGCATGCAAAGAGGACTCATCATCTTTATTCCTCAGAGAAATGAAAATCAAATCCACAACTAGATAGCATTCCATATCTACTGGATTGGCTTAAACTAAAAAACCAAGACCACCACCAAATTTGTTGAGAATGGAGAGTAAAAGAAACTCTCTAAAGCTTTGGGTGGAACTGTAAATGTTATAGCCACTTCAGAAATGGCTTGATATTTTCTGGTATATTAACTGTATATCTACCTCATGACCAAGTAATCCCATTTATTCAAGAGACATGAACACATACCCACCAAAACATCAATACAAAAATGCTCCTTACAGCTTTATTTCTAATAGTAAATATATGTAAACAATTCAAATGTTCACCAACAGGAGAATGGATGAACAAATTGGGTTATATTTATACAATGGTATACCATTCAGCTCATATAAATGAGTAAACTATTAATACAGTAACATGCATGACTAAAAATATTATATTGAAAGAAAATAAACATCAAAAATATGAATCATATGAAGTTCAAAAACAGGCAAAACTAATTTATAGTGATAGAAAACACAACAATGGTTGCCTCTAGCTGTGTGGGGTTGCAGTAAGAAATGCCAGGGAATACTAGAGGATTTCCTGGATAAGGGAAATGTTTTACACCTGACTAGATGGTTAAGGTTACATTAGAATACACCTCTGACAAAATATATTAAATTGTTCACTTAAAATACTGTTCATGAATCCTAGCTAAAGTAAAAAAAAAAAAAAATTCCCCGAAACATTAAACCTGTGGTAATAAAATATCAAGGGCAATATTTTAAAATCTTATCAATAAGAATTTAAAAAATGTATTACTCTTAAATAATTTTTCTGGTTCCACTCTGGCCAGAGGACCAGCTGAGTGCTCTCTGGAAGCTTTATCTAGCTTTGAAGTTCTGCACCATTTCTTGTGCCTTCTAAAAGACGGCATAAAACTTTCGAACTACTTTCACAAAAAGTTAGTTAAAGAAGTAACCCTAGAAAAATCACACAACCACACAGCTATTTCACTCTTCTAAGTAAATGCCATTAAATAAAATGCATACATCGCTAATGCTTTGAGCTTCAACTTAGTAGCTGGAACCAAACCTTTTCTCACCATCAACTATAAAGATTATGAAGGTGAACTAAGAGGCGATTCTCTCACAGATGTATAAGGCAGAACCAAACACAGTTTCTCCATCTGTAGCTCTCAAGTTTCTGTACTGCTGTCAAGAAGAACAGTGTGGATTTTGTCAATAAATTCAGGGCACTTGACATGGATACTTAGGACACACAGGGAGCAGAGATTTACAGCATGCTACTGTTTTTACATAGTTTCTCTTATCCCTCCAAAGTCAATGGAAGAGTAATGGGAGCATGATCCCTGAGGAACTGGTTCTTTTGCACACTGTCATAGCAGATGTGGCTGGAGTTTCAACTATTTCACCCCTAGACTCTGAGTAAGGAGTCTTTGAGAGGCTTTGTGAGGTGCCACATGCAAGAGAGAATGATGGGGGAAGACAAAGGACCAAGAAGAGATAAGAGAGCAGATAAATCATAAGACTTGGTGATAAGTCATGAGCTTTGGTTAAGTCAAAGATTTGGAAAAAAATTTCTTAAAACCTTGAAAACTCTCCGATGCAAAAGGAAAGATGACTATCTTGTTTTGATTTGATTTGTTTTAACAGCATCTCATCACATAAAATAAAAGGTGGATCTAATAGTCCACCCTTCTCTTCTAATATTAATAGAGTTCAGCAGTCTGTGTCCATCTCTAATTCTTTTTTTCTAAGATTTACTTATTTATTTTAGAGAGAGAGTACACAAGAGGGGAGAAGAGCAAGAGGGAGAAGTAGACAAGCAGACTCCACACTTAGTAGGGAGCCCGATATAGGGCTCGATCCCAGGACTCTGAAATCATGGCCTGAACTGAAATCAAGAGCCAGAGGCTCAAAAGACTTAGCCACCCAGCACCCCTGTCCATCTTTAATTCAAAAGACAGAGATGTAAGATAAACAGAGTTATATCCTTGCTCTGTCTTCCTGGCGTTACATTACTTCTTTTCCTCATTGCTCCTTTTGCCACCTCAGGGTAGGGGACTTGAATTCTCACCTGAACTTCTGAAAATGCCTCCTAACTTGTCTTTCCGCTACTACTTTTCTGCCTTTTTGATACGTTCACCATCCAGTTCTTAGTGGTATCTCATGAAAACACACATTATATGATGTAACTTGCGTTAGGAACTCCTCTTAGAACCTTTTGATTGCTACAGACTCCTTTCTAAAGCCATAAGAATTTAGCAGGCACTATTCTGTACATCTCCTTGTAAATGTAATGGTAAATCTTGGAGGTAGTAGGTTGAAGCGGGTACCCCTTGATACCAGGAAGGTGATCCTATCTGAGGTGTATATTCAAGTGATCAATTCTGGCCAATAAGCATGAGATGAAGTCTGCTGAGGGCTTCTGGGAAATCCTAACCTCCCTGAATTGAAGAAGGAAGAGGAACGGACAAGAAGAATGGAATGGAGGGAAGAGGAGGAGAGAAAAGGAGTCCAACAGAGAATTCTTTTCCGTTTGCTATTTCTTGCTTCTGAAATAAATTGTGTAAATATGTTACACATGAAGATACCGCAACCATCCTGTAACCCTGAAGGAAAAGTGAGAAAAATTGCAGAAATATGCTTTCCATGCTCTGACATTGAGTTGCTTGGAAAAACAAAACAAAACAAATAAATAACAACAAAAACTTTCATAACTGTGACTCCTATCTATCTCTCCATCACATTAAATTGAATCCAGAATCATGAGGTATCTTTTACTTCCATGAATATATGAACTTCTTTCCCACTTTTGTTAGGGCTATTGTCAGGCAGCAATGTGAAACTGTGTAAAATATAAATTGAACTTATAAGAGGCTTAACTCACATTTGGTTTCTTCACATATTTGTCTATTTATTATAGTAATTATCCAGCAATGTCTTTAGGAAGGGACATTTTTTCCTACATCATACAAAAGACCATTTGAGCTACAGCTACCTTTTCACGTGCTGAAAGTGTTTCCTCTGATGGAAACACTTCTCCTGAAGTATATTTGACTACTTCTTTTAAATCCTTCAGCTTTCAATGGATACATCATTTCCTCACACAGGTTGTTCCTGGGAACTCTATGCAAAATCATGCTCCATCATTCTCTCACACAGCTTAGTGTTTCCTCCTAAACTTTAACAATATCTGAAACTATTGTATTTAATAGATCTTTTTCTACTACTTATAAAAGCTATAAGAAAAGAACTATATCTGTCTTTTTCACTGTTAAATCACAAGCACTTAGCCCAAAGCCTAGCATATAGAAGACACTCAACATTTGTTGAATGCGTCGATGGGATACAGAAGGAAAGCAACAAGGCAAGAGGACATGAAGACAGAAAGGTAGGCAGAGAGGGAGGCAGAAAGAAGGAAGGGTTTTTCTTGAATTGAGGCACACCTGTCATTTGTAATAACCAAATATTAATTAAAATCAAGTCAGAGATGAGAAGCTCTGGTGGTTATGATTAATTAATTACATAATCAAGTATTTGATTAATATAATATATAATTAAGACATAATTATAATATATATATTATAATTGCATACTACTATATATAATATATCATATTATAAAGTGACATATACATTGCTTTATGTGAAGATAACAAAGAGAATGCACCCAGCTATATATACATGGGGGACCTATGAGTAGCAAGTCTGATTATGCAGAGTAAAGGGATCCTGCAGCTCTCCCTAGAAAAAGGCACTCTGGCAGTGTCTCACTGGGAAGAATCAGAGGGAAGGGCTCAGAGCTCTGAGTTAGTTACCAAAAGCAAATCAGTGCAAGTTATATGTTGTTTAAGTTGAACAAGAGAGTAAAAAGGAGAAAGCTGAGTGGAGACAAATTAGCAGAACAAATTCGTAAGAGTTATATTTAAATAGCGAATGAGCTGGACCCAGTCAACTCTAGCAGCCGAAATGTATCATCCAATAGTACAAATCGGCATTCCTACCTTTCTGACCCTACCTTATTCCAGACTACGAACCTGAATGTTGTTTTTCTCTCTCATAATTTTGACCTGCAGCATTCTTGATCTCAGCTTCACCACCACTTCAGTCCTCTTGACCTTGACATCTGACAAGCTTTGTCAGTGTCATCCTGTGTTTGATGATGATAGAAAAAGATCAGATGGGATCTGGATCCCTGAGCTCTTTGACAACCAATGAACTGTGTGTGTGATTGGTCTTGTCTCAGTTTTTCTTATTTATAAAAGATACACATGAAAATATTCTCTCTAAATTCCATTTCTAATCATTCCAAAGGTAAGGATGTCATGTTTGGTGGGCAGTTCCAACAATCAACAGATTTATTTCCCTAAAGAAAATTATGTGCCACTACAGATGAATAGCAGGGACTGACTTATATATGCATTTTTGGAATTACAAGGTAAATGCTTTCCTTTAAAATTCCTCTTTTAATTACCTAAAAAGTGGACATTAGGTATCTTTATTTGACTCAATTTCAGTGGTTGATAGTACCTAAAAATGCTGTCACTTCAGGTAACTCAGAAGTGACTGTCTACTTTTCTAAATTAAATTTGCTCCATAAAAATCAGCTTCTATTCTCACCTCCACATCTACTCCATTAACTCATTCTGTTGCTTCTACTCACAAAATATGCATTGAGTCCATCACTACAGCTGCCCCCCTCAACTCTCAGCATGTCCACTGCCACCACTACCAAATGACCACCTTGCTCCACTTTTGGCTGCAGAGAATAACATTCTACACAGAGTAGCAGAAGTAAACTTGTAAGTATGCCATCCTACTGTGTAAAATACTTCACAACTTCCCACTATCCTTAGAAGACAAATAGAATGTTGGCATGATCTGGCCCCTAGTCATTTCTCCAGCCTTCTCTTCACCTCAACTCATAGATTCTTTTTCAGTTACAGGAGAAAACACCTCCAACTCTGACCCTGTGAGGAGGGGATAGCACTCATAGTTCTGAGATCTTCAAAAATCCTCCCCTATCCCATCTTTAATGACCCAACCCTTTTTACATCCTCTACATTTAGGACAGATTTAAGATTCATAGGGGATTTAAGACCACCTGCATGGAGGATGTCTCAAAACTCTCTTTGATCCAATGCATATCACTTCAGCATCCAAACTGAAGCCACCACTTCAGCATCTCATTACTAAGTCTCTATATACATCAGCTTTCTCCTATGTAGGATAGGAATGATAGTATTTGCCCTTTAAGATCATCATAGGGACTAAGTGTATTTGCCCCAGACATAATCCCTAGCACAAAGTAAGCACTCACTGATTGCATATGTGGTCCTGGGAATATAGTCATATGTCATTGCCCCTCTTACCTTTTTTTTTAAGATTTATTTATTTATTTATTTAAGAGCGAGAGAGAACAAGGGTGGAGGTAGGGGGAGGGGCAGAGAGAGAGGGAGAGAGTCTCTAGCGACTCCACACTGACCACAGAGCCTGATGCTGGCTTGATCTCATGACCCAGAGATCAGGATCTGAGCCAAAATCAAAGGTTAGACCCTTAACTGACTGCATCATACAGGCACCCCTCCTTATTGTATTTTTTTAATTTCTGTCAGAGCTAAATTCAGCCCTTCTCTCCTCATCTGTGTCTGAAGGATGTCAATCATTCAGGATATCCAAGAGAAAGGAAAGAAAATAAGCTAAGAAAGAGATTATGAGAATAGAAGTTTTCAAAGCAGATTTCTTAAACAACTTCTCTTTTTTCTATTTTTTGTAAAACAAGTTTCAAGAAACATTCCAAAATTGTTATATGCTTTATCTTTTCTCCCTGGTCTGCTAATCAGCTTCAGGTTATTGGTTTTGTTTTGCTTTACTTTGCTCTAATTGAGTACTGAAAAAAAAATGAAATATTGTTGCCTTTTGAGAAAAATTAGTTCTCTCAAAAGAGATCTACTAACCCTTTAAAAAAAATAGAGATACCAACTGTCTTGACCAATTATCAAAGCAATTAGGAGTTCACTTAAATTTATCCCATTTATCACTCCCTAGTATAACATTGAAAATGCATTCAGTGCCGAATTAATTCCTTCAGTCAGTATGTATTATTTATTTGTTGGTAGATCATTTTGTCCTCAAGAAACCAACACTTCCCCCCACCTTGTTTCCTCAGCCTCACCCTTCCTGATATCATGAAATACAAAATGGAGGTCTGCTGAATGAACACCCAAAAATATCTTGATTTAACACTGTGGACAGTAGTTGTGAAAAATACGTTCAATAAAAACTACCTCTTTCTTTTCACTTGCTTTTTGCAGATTTCATAACATAATACCTTGCATTTTTAGAATGTTTTAATTTTTTTAATTTCATATTTATATCAAGAAGTTAAATTTACTCTTAAAAACACTTTCTTTTGATACACTTTCTTTTTGTTAAGTGTCTAAATCATTTTTGAAATGAGGCAGGGCAAAAAGAAATAAATATAATCTTCTAAGGGCACTCATATTAAAAAATAGATACTACTATACATAATTAATCATAAAAGTACCTACCACTCAATTACCCTTTTGTATTCAACTTAAAGTCTTTTTTTTTTCAAGTTTTTATTTAAATTCCAATTAATTAACATACAGTGCAAGTTTCAGGTGTAGAATCTTGTGATTCATCACTTACATACAACACTCAATGTTCATCTCAAGTGCTCTCCATCACTGATTTAACCCATCTCCCTGCCGACCTCCCCACCAGCAACCTTCATTTTTCAACTTAAAGTCTTATACTTAAATACATCTCATATAATAATTTAATCACTTCCATAGATAAAAAAGAAACAAAAATATTTCAGGCTAATAAAATCACTAATAAAACATTGTCCATCCTATAGATGAATCTGAGTTAATAAAGGTAAATTTTTCAAGTATTAATTTTCCCAAAATTAATAAAGATTTTTTTTCTAATTTATTAAAGATTAGACCTAAAATGCAGGTGTTCCCATCTTAACATAGAGTTCATTTTCACAGCCCCCCAAAAATATAATATTAAATATCATGTTCATCTTGAAGATTCCCTTACCTTATGCCCAGATATCAATTAAGAACTCCTACTATTTTGTACCTCTGCTTTGTTGCTTAATTAATTTCCTTGACTTATAATTATGGAACTATCTTGCCTCCTCTTCCCCACCCTGTACCTCTATTATAAGTCACTTCAATGCAGGAATTTTTGTCTTCTCATTTTTATGTTACCCTTTACAAGGTCTTAAATTATGCACTTAAGTCAGTAGATTCTCAGTAACCTTCATTGAATTGAAATGTATGCAAACTACGCAATTTTCAACCAACCTGCAAAACTAAATCTTTTTATAAAATCAGTCATGAAAATTATCTTATGCTCAAATAAAGAAGAACATTTTTGTTAAATCTAATATTCCATTTGGTAAGTCAGGAAATAATAGATAGTACCGGCTACCATTGACAATTTTTCATCCATCATCTGTGTCCCCTTTCTTTCAAGAGGCATCTGTACCTACCACATACCTTTGAGATGGGATGATGTGAGACAAAAGCAAATACCTATTGTCAATACCTCAAACTCCAAATACCACCTATGGTGTTTGACTGACATGACATATGCCTTTAACAAGAGCTGTCTTACAGAGACTATAGGAAGGAGACAGGCAGGCAGACTTCAGACAGCAGCTTAAAGTGACTGGTATTCCTCTTTTGACAGTTTCATTTGACTCTAGCTCAAGTTAACTTACCTTCCTACTCCACATAGGTTTTTAATTTACAAGTACCTAGCATCTTAGGAAAAGAAGGAAAAGGAAAAGAAATATTAGCAGAGCTTAGGAAAGCAGAATAGTTGAATTTAGTGCTTCAGTTTTCTCTAGAAACAACACCTAAGGCTTGGATTTTCACTTTGGATCCATATAAGAGAAGTGGAGTTTTTGATGCCCATGTGAGGTTGACTGTTGTTACTTTTGTCTAAGATCCATTTCCTATTTTCTCTTAATAAAGAGAGATTGTTTTCCTTTAGGCAAAAGACTCTTCCCCGTCCTCAGTCGGTGACTGTTAACCAATATACACCCTGTCTCTGGGAATGAAAACATAATCCTCATACAGTCAATCAGTTTATTCTGTTTTCCATCAGTAACAAAGCATTTATCTTCCAGCTAGAGGAAAACCACTGAAAGTGACCAGTCATAACTAAATAACCAATTCCAGGATATTACAGCAACTTCATAATCACAACCTGTGAGGTAGATATCCTTAAGACTCTTAACTTTTCCCTTGTACTTCCATGACTGCATCTATAAGCAAGAAGTGAGGGAAGGGTACATGCCAGGGTGGAATGACACTCTTCATGCTCATCTCACCTTTTATCAGGGAGAAAGCCCTTTCCCAGAAATCCCTCCAAAGACTGTTTACATCTTAATAGTTAAAACTGGTCCATGTGGCCATCTGTAGTTACAATAAAGAATAGAGATTCAAGTACCTGGTTTATACAACTTTTATAGTGGGAGGATGGTGAAGAGCTCAAGGGAAACACTTTGGGGTAACTATCCTGACCTTATCTGCAATATCTTCCTTTGGTCAGGGTGATTATGTCAAGGATAATTGTGTAAGCCATGCCAGGCCAATGGAGCTATGATATGAGTTATCTTAATTGATCTGTATTTAACCAATTATCTATATTAACTAATACTCTTTATGCCTTCAATAAAACACAGTGAACTGGAAACCATACACACTGAATGGATCTGTCTAGTTTAGCAATATTATTATGAAGTCATCAATACCTCTTCTCAAATTTATTGTAATCATAAAATGCTACTAAATATGGGGGCACCTGTGTGGTACAGTCAGGTAAGCAACCGACTCTTGGTTTTGGCTCAGGTCCTGATCTCAGGGTAGTGGGATTCTCTCTCTTACTCCCTTTGCCCTTCCTGCTCATGCTCTCTCTCTCTCTCTCTCTCTCAAATAAATAAAAACATAAAAATGCTATTAAATACTGAATATACTAATGAAATACAAGGAAAAAGAAAGGTAGGTGTTACTTTTATAAGAAGTTGAATGCTTTGGAAAGAAAGACTAGATCAAAGAAAATCCTATGGAATTGCATGTGGATGAGACACCAACAACAAGTGACAGGGGACATTATATAACTCCATATAGTTTCTGTGATCCAGCTGCATCACAAGTTTATACTTCACTTTAAATACACTTACACTGAAATCATAGATATTTCATTATAAGATTTATGAAAGAATGAACATCTGGAGCTCTAATCAGGAACTGAAAAAAAAATTCTACATTCAGTCCCACCTGAATCAGCTATAAGCAAATAGATACCATATATTCATTTCTTATTGTTGTCGTAAATGATTATTACAACTTAGTGGTTTAAAACAACACAAAATTTATTCTTTCTTGGTCCTAGAAGTCAGAAGTCTAAATCAGTGTGGGATCCTCAGTTGGCAGGATCATATTTCTTTAGCACCTTCAGTGGGAAATCTGTTTCCTTGTCTTTTTCAGTTTTTGGAAGTCATCTATGCTCCTTGGCTTATGGCCCCTTCCTCATATCACTCAACTACTTGCTTTCATCATCACATTTCCTATTTCGGTTCTGATCCTTCTTCCCTCTTATAATGACTTGAGACACACTGGGCACTAACCCCACTCCCATGCTGACCATTCAACTTACTAGTCTGTCTATCTATCTATCTATCTATCTATCTATCTATCTATCTATCTATCATCTATCATATCTATCTATCTATCTATCTATTTATTTAGAGGGGAGAGAGAGTATGAGTGTGGGGGGGGCAGGAAGGGGGTGGGAGGTCTTGTGGAGAGGGAGAGAGGGAGAAGGAGAGGGGGAGAGAATCTTAGACAAGCTCCATGCCCAGGGCAGAATCCTACTTGGGGCTCCATCAAAAGACCCTGAGATCATGATATGAGCTGAAATCAAGAGTCGTTTCTTAACAGACAGAGTCACCCAGACATCCCACTTACTATTGCTTTTAGTAGTGTAAGGATGATGTCTTGATCATGTCATGGATCCATGCAGTTTGGTAGGAACAGAACTCTTTTCCATGCAATCATCACTCTGTGTCTTTGACATTTGTGAGATCCCAGCTTCCTAACAGATCCTTTGAATCTGGTCCACCATCAGGGAAGAAAAAGTATAAAGGATGCTGCCAGAAGGTTCAGCAGTCCAGCGTGGTCTGGCAGAAGCACACAGTAGTTCCTCCCACATTCCAATCACCAGGAACACAATCAAATGGCCCCACTTAGCTCCAAGGGGCTGGGAATTAAGCTATCAGTTTCTCAGAAAGAGGAGAGGCCATATCTGCTACTGGTTCCATTCCTCTGCCTTGTCAAAATGACCATTTAACTTAGAAAGCAGTATCGACATTAACAATGGTTATCTTGCCCTGACAAATCAATCCACAGTCACCCAGACCTCACTGTAGCGGACCCTTCACAGTCCCTTTCAGGTCTAGAGAGACTCCTTCTGAATCTAGATGAACCCTACACAGAAGCACCAAAGCACCAAGCCCTTTTCTTCTAAAGAAGTCCTACCTTATAATTGCCTGTGAGGCACATACCTTTCATACAAAATAAGGAGAGTGTTTTAATGACAGTCTCCATCTAGCCTGAAATGAAGAGACATAATTTCTTCTTCCTGACCCCATGACACTCACAAATCTGCAAATAAAGAATATAAAAGCCTATCTGATGGGAGAGGCAAAATGACCTTTAAATTCTTCTGTTGATAAGATTGCTCCACTTAAAATCAGTAACGACAATGAAAAAAACACAAGTTAACTTCTGTATTAACTTATGAATAATCTCTGCTGTTGTGCCTTCTTTCAGGAATGCCATGTCCCAGGTATGATGGTAGGCTCTAGAATACAATAGTAAACAAGACTTCTGGAAATTCCGTGATAGAGCTTAAGGTCTGGTCTGAAAAACACAATAAATGTAAAAAACAATAATAATAAATGACAGTAGTGACAAGTTTGACAATTTCATATGCTTGCTTTTTAGACCTTGGTCATCTCACTCACTCTTGAAACTTCCAATTAGCATAAGCAGTCATATTCACATCTATTTTTCCCATGTATTTCTCTCCTGGTCATGACATTGTCAATTCCAACTGCTTGCTGAATGACTAGATAGGTATGTACACATTCTGCCAATATCACAGCTATCAAAAATGGATTCAGCCATTTCCCCAAATTGAGTATTGTCATGCCATTTCTCTCATCTCAGTTAATCATATTAATTATCTTCCAGGTCTGTGTAAGTGTGTGGCTATTAACTCTCTTTAAGCTGCTCCTTGATCTAAGAGTACATAAAGCAATCATTTTTCAAATGTGTGCTACCATCCATGAAGAACAAACAAAACTGAAGGAAAGAAATTAATCTCGGAATCTACTCCCCATCCTTGGAAACTAATCTGAAAATATTTTTCTTGCTAATCAGAGGACTTCTTGCATCATCTTTGCACACAGTGGGCAGCAAACTAATATTCTTTTGCACAAATTTGTCATGTCGGAACTATAACATTACTTGTCCTTTTCCAAGCATTGTTTAATACACACACACACACACACACACACACATGCACACATGTACATACCCCACATCTCATTCAAGTATTTATTATCATCTTCCATTTGGGCATCATATCTAGGTCTGATCTTATATCTTAACTTTGAAGACCTGAAAAGTAAGAACAAATGAAATTCAAAGCAAGTAGTTGGTTGGTACATGTTTTTAAACCCATTTTATTTTTGCTTTCTGAAAGTTGTCAATGTACAATCTTGAACTTAGCAGGCATAGTAGTTATCAGGCAAAGGAGTTGGCATATCTTCCATTCTTGTTCAGATGCTAGCTTGCAATAATTTTCCAAAATCCACAGGGGATGTTTTGGAGAGAAGCTGTGAGACAGCTAATCAGAAAAAGATATTCTAATGTTTAGTTATACTACAGTGTAGCAGAGGCTCCTGGGGGATAAGCAGAAGCCCCATTGGCTGATTCATTTTAACAGGGTTGAATAAAGCAGGGAAAACAACTATCAGAGGAAATCTCACACTGGTAATTCTTGAAATGAGCTCAAACATGTGTTTCCTAATTTCTGTGATGTTATTTTCTTTTAAGAATTCACCTTTATTTTACTTTCTCTTACTTTCCTATCTGTTTTAGTTTTATATTCCATATCTATCTACCAGCATCTGAGATTTATTTAATTTCTACTATGAGTACTGAAATCTTGACAAAGGGAACAGAGACATTCAGAAAAACACCAGTTAAACAAGTTAAATTCCTTAATTATCCCTATTTACTTTCTAGGTGTAAATAGATGGCATTTATATATTAGGCATTGCTTTTGAAACATTAAAAAAAAAAAAAACCAGGAAGTTGCCATAGCAACCTCAGCTGCCAACAATCTCCATGAGAAATGAATTCCCAATGGGTATGGAATCCTTGGCAGTTTACACAGCACTTTCAAGCTATAAATGCACTCATTATTTATTATAATCATGTAATTAAGTGGGGCTGTTAATATTATTATCCTTATTTCCAAATAACAAAACCTCAGCTTGAAGACATTAGAAGACTTGTCCAGGGTCATGTTAACAGGAAAGTGGCAGGCTCAGAACTCAAAGCCCTGTCTAATGATCATAAGAATCATACATTTTCCACAGTCAGACTAATTATTGGAAATAAAAATGTATCTATATTTAGAATAAATATTTTTCAAATATGTGATTGATTGAATAAGTTTTGCTGGACATTTTCTTGTTGTTAAGCTAAGTGTAAGATGTACAGCCCACTAGTATGGAGCACAAGTCCCCCTCGATAACTTTGATTTGAGCAATTAGCCATGGTGACATTAACAGATAATACTTTCAGATTCAGTGGTGTAAGCCAGCTACACTTTGTCAATTACTCTAGTTCAGTCTACATTCAGGCTTTCTCTGGAAAAAGGCAAATACAACTTTTCCTTCAAGATGAAAGAATGAAACGAGATAATATTACTAGAGGAATGAACATAAGAGAGAAGGGACACCTGGGTGGCTCAGGGGTTGAGCGTCTGCCTTCGGTTCAGGTCGTGATCCCAGAGTTCCAAGATCTAGTCCCGCATCAAGCTCCCCGCAGGGAGCCTGTGTCTCTGCCTCGCTTTCTGTGTCTCTCATGAATAAATAAATAAATAAATAAATAAATAAATAAATAAATAAATCTTTTTAAAAAAAGTGTGAGAGAAGATAATTGTTCTATATACGAATTAAGAATCACTGTACAGGGATGCCTCGGCAGCTCAGTAGTTGAGCGGCTGCCTGTGGTTCAGGTCATGATCCCGACGTTCTGGGATCAAGTCCCACATCAGGCTCCCCGCAGGGAGCCTGATTTTCCTTCTGCCTATGTCTCTGCCTCTCTCTGTGTGTCACGAATAAATGAATAAATAAAGTCTTAAAAAAAAAAAAAGAATCATGGTATATGGTATAAATCAATCAATCAATACCTGTAAATCAGTAGTTCTCAACAGGGGTTATTTTGCCCCTCTTCCTACTCAGGAGACATTTGACAATCTCTGGAGACATTTTTGGTTGTCATAATGAGATTGCACTTGCATCAGGGAGGTAAAGGCTAGGGATGCTAGTAAATAGCCCACAATACATAGGATAGCTCCCATGACAATGAATTATTTGACCTAAAACGTCTATAGTGAGGCTGTTAAGAAATCCTACTATACATAATGCAAATAATTAGATTCTGATGCATTTAGTTATCTATAAAAGTAATTCTTGAAATTTTTTCTAAAGCTTATGATTAAAAGCTTTTTTTCTTTTTTAAGACATTACTAAATATAACATGACCATGACAGAAAAATAGAAAATAAGCATAAAAAAAAAATATCAAGTCACCTTAAATCCCACAATGTAGTGATATTTTCTGGTGTCTTCTTATAGACCTCATTTCACGTGTGTATATTTATATATACACACACACATTCTGGGACAAACATATATCATGTTATACTTCCCTATAATTTCCTAACATATTGTAAATAATCCACTATGTCAGAAAATCATGATTTACCTCATTATTTTAAATGACTGATTAGTATTCAATTTAGGGATGTAACAAATCATATTAATCAACCTTATCAGATATTTAGATTAACTCTGTTTTTCTTGTTATAAGCAATATTGTCATAAATATTTTTATATAAATTTTGGCATAAGTGTGTTTATTTCTAGTGTATGTTAAAAAATGTGAGTCAAGGGAAATGTGTCATTCTATTTGATACACTTTGCTAAACTTTACACAGGTTTACAAAGGTTACACAGATTTACAAATTCATAATTAAGTCCATTATAAACACACTTAGTGACAAGTGAAAAAATCATTCCTTCTCATTCCTTCAATTTCTGTGCCAAAAAAAAAAAAAAAAAATAGACCTCATGATGGCCATGGGTATATATGGATGAATGGTCTAAATCCATGTTCTTCAACAATACACAATATTCAATTTGTAGAGGTAAATAAAGAGGGTGCTAAATTTCTGTAATCCTCAGTTTGTTGTCAATAGAGTAAAAAGGACTGACTTCCATATATATATATATATATATATATATATATATATATATCCATTTAGATACTTTTATAAAAGGATAGATGTGAGTAAAGTCAAGAATTCGGTAGAACCCATAGCAGAAATTAAATAGAAATAATGAAATCCTCTCAAAAACTCTAGAAAATATTGGTAATTGTGTTGCACTTCCTATTGTTCATACAATGAGGTTATGAGACTTTTCTTAAATAATAAAAAGGAAGTATATCCCTATTATGCTGGAAGATTTGGGAACACCCAGATCACTGGCATCTGGATTATACAAAACAAAAATTTCAAGGAGTTAAAAAAAAATTCAAGGAGAGAAAAGGAATCCAAGGAAATTATCGAAGCTTATGTGTTACTCTGTGTATTCCAAAGCCAGAGGGAAAATGCCACTATGGCAGCAGGCAAAAACATTCTGCCAACCGTCCCCCTCCCAATTTGATGCCTTTTTTTTTTGTTGAATATTAGAAAGATACTTATGAAATGCGATTTAATATATTTGCTAAAAATTAACACAGAGATAGATTTTCAGCTAATTAACCTACTCTCAAAAAAGGCAGTAGGGAAATGCTTGTTAATGTTTAAGCCATAAGATACACAAAAATGCAAGCAATATTTCATCGTGACACCCAGGAGACCCATGTGTGACACAATATAGAGTCTATCTGTATCTCACTCTCCACAGGAACTAATTTTGAAGCACCAGAATGCTGTGAATTGGCTGTAAAACAATGTTGAAGAAACTCAACATAGAACAGAAGGCACACTTTCCTTAGGAAGAATGCTGATAAAATTTTAATGAACTAACATGTTGTCATGGGGATTTGTTGCTCTTCATTAATTCATTGTGCTGTTCCTCTATAGTTTTGCTGAAGTTGAGTGACAAATTGTCAAGTAGCTGTTGTGGTGGTTTACATTGTCTCATTGATACCCTAAATTTAGGGGGCAAATTCTCTTAGAGACTTACCCCATTGCATGAGGGGTAACACATTTTTTAGCATCATGTGCACTCAACTGTATTTCAAATGAAACTCCATCTCTAGGGTAGGCCTTTGACTCTGCAGAACAGTAAAAATAATCACAGAATGACTGGCAGTCCTGGTCACAGATGGAGACTGCCACAGGAGCCAGGGCTGGGGAAGGCTCTACCATACAAAATAGTCAACTGGCCGCCTATGAGTTAGGGTAAAATTCTCAGTAGAAAAAGAATAATTCAATCATAAAATCATAGACAGCCAGAGTTTAGAGGGACTGCAAAATCAGTCTAACTGTTTCATTTTTCAAATGAGAAAACTGATGAGGCCCACAGAGATAAAGCTTTGCCAAGGATGTGAATGGCAGGGCAAGGATTAGAAACTGAGTATTTTGACTTATATCAATTTTCTTATCATGATGCCTCCCTGGGTTTCTTCTCTTGTTCTTTCCACTTCCTATAGCATTCGTATTTTCTCCTTGAAATTAGTCTTAATGGCAAAATAATGTGAAACACCGCCCCTGGGGTATAGGAACATAGACAGAGGTGGCCTACCATACTCTCTCCTACTGTTTTTTAATGCATACAAATTCTATGGTATAAATGATCCATATTTGTGTTAATTAGAATTTTCCAGGTCTTTGAGTAAAATGGATGTTCTAAGAAGATTAGGATAAGTTACCCAGTATTTTATAGCCCCCTGGCTGCACACCTACTCGGTAATAATTAGGTGAGGATTATGGACAAAAAGCAATCAGAGCACAGATTATGATATGAGGAATGTGTGTGTCCTCACCAGGGTCATCAGTAAACAATACTGATAGAATTTGGTTTCTGCTTCTGTGCCATGGTAGAGGCCAGCTGAAAAAACTCACACCATTCTCTGGTGACCGTGACATTGAGAGCAGCCAGAGATGAGAAAATCCACAACTTGGCTACAAATATTCATGTCAAATTGGCAGACAACCAAAGATTAGTGGATGGAGAGGTTCGTTTTTTGTTGTTTGTTTGTTTGTTCGTTTGTTTTAATCCTAGTCTTCTCCCACCTGCCAACTGTTTGAGAATATTAATTTTATATAAATGTCTTGACTTCTTAGGGTGTCTGGGTGGCTCGGTTAGTTAAGTGTCCCACTCTTGATTTTGGCTCAGGTCATGATCTCAGGGTCGTGAGATCAAGCCCCACATCAGGCTCTGCACTTGGTGTGGAGCCTGCTTAAGATTCTCTCTCTCTCCCTTTACTTCTGCCCCTCCCCCTTCTCTCTAAAAAGAAAAATACAGTGTTGACTTTTCACTTTTGCAAGACTGAAGAAACTCAAATTCCTAATATGCAAATATACTAAATGCCCAAACCAAAAAGCTAAAGAGGAAAAAAATATTATTTTAAAATTTAAAAACTCACAGAACACCTGGGTGGCTCAATCAGTTAAGCGACTGACTTGGTTTCAGCTCAAGTCATGATCTCAGGGTCCTGGTATTGAGCCCCATAGGATTCTCTCTCCCTCACGTTTTGCTCCTCTCCCTGCTCACATGCTCTCCCTCTCTCATTCTCTCTTAAATACATACAGAAATAAATACATAAATAAATAAACAAACAAATAAACAAATAAATAATAAAATCTTTTAAAAAATTAAAACTTGCTATTAAACTTCACTAACTTTATTTTTTATTCTAAATCTTTGTTACTCAATGGAGCCATTAGACAATCAGTACCACCTGAGATCTACCAGAAATACAGGACTCACCCCAGACTTAACAGGGTGCACCCCAGATTTACAGAATCTGCTGTTTAGTAAGATAACCAAATGATTCATTAAAGTTTAAGCAGTTCTGGGCTTCTTCACATAATACAGACACAGAATCCTCACATGTTGAGCTAATAAGGCACATAACACATAACCCAACCAGACACTAGGATCTTTCCTCTCTGATGTTCCCAGCAAGCAAGAGTAATTGTTATTATATTGCTTTGTACCTTTCTTAAAAGTTCCTATTGCCACAAATAAAAGCTTTTGTAACCAGGGATTATGTATGTAATGAAAATATTTGCTATTCCTGACTTCCACACAAGAAATGCAATGCTTGAAGAAGTCAATCGGAGAAGGACAAACATTATATGTTCTCATTCATTTGGAGAATATAAATAATAGTGAAAGGGAATATAAGGGAAGGGAGAAGAAGTGTGTGGGAAATATCAGAAAGGGAGACAGAACATAAAGACTCCTAACTCTGGGAAACGAACTAGGGGTGGTGGAAGGGGAGGAGGGCGGGGGGTGGGGGTGAATGGGTGACAGGCACTGAGGGGGGCACTTGACGAGATGAGCACAGGGTGTTATTCTGTATGTTGGCAAATTGAACACCATTAAAAATAAATTTATTATAAAAAAAAATGCAATGCTTGTTAAATCTGAATACATTTTTCTTTGGTAATGACTATATTCCTCCTATAATAGCAGGAGTTAACATTCATTGGAGGCTCTCTATGTGCCGGGCACTGCATGAAGTAGATTATGCACATTACCTAATTTAATCCTCTCCACAACTCAAAGATGTGGACAATAATATCACCTTCATTTTATGGAAGGAGAAATTAAAGCAAAGAGGTTAAATAATCTGTCTGAGAATACAGTTGGCATGAAGTGAGTGTGGAACCTAAACCCACAGAAGTAGAAAATCTGCCATCCACCCTACTAATTTTGGAGTAAGCCACTAGCACTGGGAAATTAACACCTAGATTAAAACATAAGTATTTCACCTAATGACCCCAGTGCTATTCTTCAGCCATGACATGTTTCTATCTCTTAGAACACCTAATGACTAATTACTACAAGTCTGCTATACCTCGAATAGCCTAAAACGAAACAATTAACAATATATTAAGTAGATAGGGAAATGTCTAGTGCTAATCACTTGACTTATTTTTTTTAAGATTTTATTTTTAAGTAATCTCTACATCCAGTGTGGGGCTCAGACTCACAAATCCACGATCAAAAGTTGCACACTCAACCAACCAAGCCAGCCAGATACCTCTTTTCTTTCTTTTTTTAAGAGTTAATCATTAGGGGATCCCTGGGTGGCTTGGCGGTTTGGCGCCTGCCTTTGGCCCAGGGCGCGATCCTGGAGTCCCGAGATCGAGTCCCACGTTGGGCTCCCGGCATGGAGCCTGCTTCTCCCTCCTCCTGTATCTCTGCCTCTCTCTCTCTCTCTCTCTGTCTATCATAAATAAATAAATAAATAAATAAATAAATAAATAAATAAATCTTTAAAAAAAGTTAATCATTAACTTTAAATGAGATTCAAAGTCCTCTCACATGATCAAAACTATTAAATATCCTCTGACTTATAATTTACCTGAAGCAAATCCATCCTAAAATGAAAATTAAAAATAGATCTAAACTAAATCAGAAATAGGAGTTATCTCTTGCAGGTGCCTGGGTGGCTCAGTTGGTTAAGTGTCTGCCTTTGGTTCAGGTCATGATCCCAGACTAGGGAACCCGCTTCTTCCTCTCCCTCTGCCTCTTCTCTCCTGCTTGTGCTTCTCTCTCTGTCAAATAAATAAATCAAATCTTAAAAAAAAAAAAAAGATATCTCTAGCAGTCATTGTACATCCTTTCAAATTTAACTAATATTACATCCAACATTGGCATATTACTTAGGAATTATACTATATTCATATATTAAAATATAACAGGGTCAAAAATATATATTCAGAGAATTTGCTATAACATGGGAACATATTCATTAAATGGGACAAAGAAGTTGAGTACAAGCATTACATATCTATATCTATATAATGTGATATATTTTTTCTGATCTCTCTCTCTCTCTCTCTCTCTCTCTCTCTCTCTCTCTCTCTCTATATATATATATATATATATATATATATATATATATATTCTAAGTAGTTTATAGGGACACCTGGGTAGTTTCTTTGGTTAAGGATCTTCCTTCTGCTCAGGTCATGAATCCAGCATTCTGGAATCAAGCTGTGTGTCAGGCTCCCTGCTCATCAGAGTCTGCTTTTCGATCTCTCCCTTTGCCCCTCTCCCCTGTTTGTGCTCTCTCTCTCTCTCTCAAATAAATAAATAAACTCATTTTTAAGAAGTAGTTTACATTCTATATGTATATAATACATACATTATACATATAATACATGCATTATACATATGAATGTCTGCATTATGTTTATATTTTTCCTTCTTATTTGGGGGGTACTGCCAATAATAAGCATTCATCTATGCTACTTTATTATTTCTCAAAGCAGGAAAAATATGTTTTGTATTCATTAAATCGATTCCAAGAGCCAGTGTAACTATTTATTAGAATTTCACAAAATGTGTTTAAATTTGAAACTTTTTGCACTTTTCAAAGTGGGAACTTTGAATCATTCAATATTTTCCCAAGGAAATATATGCAGATAAAAAGTTTCGTTTGGATATAGCAATCAAGCATTTATTTGAAGATCAATCCCAGGCTCATGTTCGTTGTTCATGGTCTACCATTCAGTTTATACATACAGCAGGTATTTGAATTGATACATAGGACACAAATTGGAAACTAGAGAAGAATAAAAACCCAGGTAGATTTTACCTTATGTCACTGGAGAGTTCCAGTGGGCCCTATTCAAGAGCAGTTGCAGATTTAAATCTTCATTATCATGTTCTCATTTTAAGACAGATACCATTGTCACTTAAAAGTCCCTTTTATTTCTTCTTTTTTAAACTGTTAATGATCGGGATCCCTGGGTGGCGCAGCGGTTTGGCGCCTGCCTTTGGCCCAGGGCGCGATCCTGGAGACCCGGGATCGAGTCCCACGTCGGGCTCCCGGTGCATGGAGCCTGCTTCTCCCTCTGCGTATGTCTCTGCCTCTCTCTCTCTCTCTCTCTCTCTGTGTGACTATCATAAATAAATAAAAATTAAAAAAAAAATAAAATAAAATAAATAAATAAACTGTTAATGATCATGAATTGTTCAAAAATAAGTTTCCTTTTGAAATTCTTGGTTTTGAATGCATTTTTTGTCATACATAGGCACAATTTCACCCCTTATATTTATGTTCATCTCCACCTTAATGGGATTCCTAATAACTTTCAAAATTATTTCCACAATCACACACATAGTCCCCAGGTACATTTTTTTCCCCTAAAGACCTTAAAGTCAACATGAGGCAGGTAAAAAAAAAAAAAAAAAAAAAAATCACTAACAAATAAGTTCAGGTGATCTAGCCATTTTCAACATAGAGTTATGTTCCAGAATCCTATGTTAGGAAACCTTATACAAGCAGTCAAATCTTGCTTTTTAAATTTACACACTAAAGAATGTCCAAAGCAATGTATGACATTTCATCATATGATTCCCGTAATTAATTTGTTACGAGCCCCCACAAATAAAATAAATGTTGAATGATACAGACTTCTGTTGTCAAAAGCATCCCTCTCTCATTCTTGCCTCTCTGGCTCCTGACATTATTTCTTGGTTATTGGTTGACAGTTCAGTGCCTTGAGTGTTGCTCTCGCTGTAGGGTTAGCAGGATAATTGACAAACCATAGGGATCGGATCCCTGGATTAGGATGACCAGACTGTCAAAACAACCATGACATATTCTCACATCAGCTTCCACTGCAAGTCAAGACTGGGAGGGAAACATTCACTCTGGCAGGGCCAGATGGGAAGTATTTAGTTTAAAATATTTCCCACTGCAAAGTATACTTCAGCAAGGAACAGCAACAATGTAATATCATTTTTAAAAAAAACTCATAAAAAGATATAATTCACTGAAAACATAACTCAGGAAAAACTCACCATAGTCACAGTTAATTCAAGCATTTATGATAAATAAACACCCCAGAGGCTTACTTCATTTATATGATGTATCTTTTGAATTTTTTTAAATGTCTTTAACTTTTTTTAGAAGAATGATGTGTATTTGGGAGAACTATATCTGTATTGATAGAATGTGTTGATGAAACGTATGTATGTATGTATACTCATAATCAAACGGGAGGGTGTTAACTATCCAGTTTTATGATGTATGTATAATTTTTTAAAAGATTTTATTTATTTATTCATGAGAGACAAGAGAGAGAGGCAGAGAAGAAGCAGGCTTCCTGCAGGGAGCCCAAAGTGGAACTTGATCTCAGGACCCCAGGATCATCACCTGAGCCAAAGGCAGATGCTCAACCACTGAGCCACCCAGGCGTCCCTGTATGTATAATTTTGTTTAAAACTATCTTGTGAACTATAAATCAAATTCATGCATTTATGTAATTCATATTAATAAGCACTACACCGTAAGTTGTGGTATCAATTAGGGGGCCATATAATCTTTCATCTTAAGGTGCACAGTTAAAAAATGTTTCAAAAACTCTAAATAAATTTGCCACATTAAACATTGTCTCTAGACTTTCAGATTCTTATCATAGATCTTTGAAATGACAGCTCAAGTGACATCTATTTATAATGCAGACATATTCTCTGTATGAAAACATAGATTGCAAAACCGTTAAAGGGAAATTAAAATGCAAATACAAAAAAGGGTTATTTACTTAGTTCTGTGCCAGCTAACACATGGGATATGGGCACCTAGGATTAGAATGATCCAATTATTTTTAAAATATAAAACTTAAAAAACTTATTCATGCACCACTTGGGCCTTGGAATATGATCAAAATAGTTTTGGAATAGTTAATCAGTATTTTTCCATCAGAGTCAAATTTTTCAAAACATTAAAAAGAAAAAGCAAGAAGCATGAGTGAATATTATTTACTGACAGACACTTCAGTGTAACAAATACTGAAATGTTCAAAAACAAGGATTGGAACAAGATGACATTAAACTGTCCATTTTTATCTTGGAAAACTGACATTTTTTGAAACCATCATTAACATTTGTGAATAAGGGGGAAAACATGAAACTTTGTTAGTCCCAACCAAGTCAGTCTCATTTTTCTAGTACTATGCATCAAAATATCATTCTGGAACAGCCTGTAAATATTCTCACATTTTTTATGCACATTGTACTTGTTTAAGAAAAAGAACTTGAGCCTAGAGTTAGAAGTAACATGGTAAGTGGGGTGTTCTGAAGGATACAGTAAATTTTCAAAACTGTGTAGCTGATAAATGCAATCTTAAAAACTACAAGCAATCAGAAGCATTGTTTCACATAGAAGAGTAACCCATGGATTCTTATACCTCCAAGTGATCTTGTCCAATGTGAATTAAAAGAAGAAATATCAAATGTCAACTAATCTTACCGCTGTTACCATGAATTAGGCAGGGCAGGTATTAATACCACATTATTTCCAGGCAAGGAAATTGTGAGGTTAAATGATATCTATGTGTGGCATAGCTAGGACTTGAACCCACGTTGAGTAACATACTCAGCTCTTTTTCCTAAAACTTAATAAAGGAGTGTCCCCTGCACATGAAAATAGAAGCATAGTTCTTTCTTACTGCCATTTTTGTTCATGCAGTCTTTTGTTCCATATATGAACTATATTAGGACAGTTCCAATAAATTATCAAATAGCCAAATTCTCCCTCTTTTACTTAAAAGAGAGGCATAAACCAGATTATTTGGTGGCAATAATAGTAAATTTGAAGAATTTTGGCTATGATCTTTGTAATGTAGGGAAGAAAGCACCTAAAGTATAACTTCACTGTTAAACTACATTCTACTGCTTCCCCATTTTGTAGATGATCAGTAGAAGTTTACAACTTGTTCAAGATGATCCCAAGGTCACATAATTATAATAGAAAAAAGCTATGAGGAGTCTTCTTTCCATTAAATCAGGCTACTTGTCCATGAAATTCACAACATTTTTACCATTATCACATTATCGTTATATTATTGCCTATGACAGGGTTCAAAATGTTTAAGGGGCTCGGAGCCCCTAGGTGGCCCAGTTATTTAAGCAGCCAACTCTTGATTTCACCTCAGGTCATGATCAGGATCCTGAGATTGTGAGCCCCATGATGGGCTCTGTGTTCAGAGAGGACTCTGCTTGTGATTCTCTCTCTCTCTCTCTCTGGCTCTCTCTCTCTCTCTCCCTCTCCCCCTATATACACACAGACACACACTGTCTCTCTCTCTCTCTCTCTCTCTCTCTGTCTCTCCCTCTCTGTCTCAAATCAATAAATAAATATTTTTAAAATGCTTAAGGTGTTCAATCAATAGAAACTCTAAATATTGATTGAGGTATTCTTCATCCTTAGGCAATACTGTATTTTAAGCATTTAAGAACAATTAAGCAATTATTCAGCTTCTTACATTCTTCAATACTGACCTTATGTTTAAGAGTTCACACCTATATAACTTTGAGTGCATGCCTGACACACAGATATTCAATAAGGTTATTTTCCATTCTTTCCTTTTCTTGATCACATGGCTGAGAAATCTTTTTTATTACACTATGAAAACTTTCTTAATGAGTAGAATTTTCCAAGATAAAATTCAGTAGCAACCAGGAACTATATCAAATTGAAGACAAGTTATAAGACAGTATGAAATTCATGATCACATAATGGTTTTTTTCTTTGGCAAGTATTTGATTTTATTGGAAGGGAGAGTTTTGATATTTGTGGATATAGTTAATGAAATTGCTGTCCCACTGATTGAAATTGCCTTTCCAATGAGGATGAGTAAAAAGAAAATGTACAAAACCAATAATTCAAATTAACATATCATGAAAATGACACTAATAAAGAAAACAAAGAATTCTGATTAGCTTGAACAACTAAAAGGAAATTATTTTCCTTTGCTATTGAAAAATCTCTTTCCAGCTACATATATAGTTCTGAACTTGATATCTGCCACAATACTTTCAGATGAAAAAAAGCTGGAGAGAAGAAGAAGCCTGGTAAAGGAAATTATAAAGCAGTTAAGATACAAAGATGATAAAAAAAAAAGAGAAAAAATAAAAGATAAATTACAGACTTAAATCTAGAAAATGATCTCAAAGAGCAAGGTCAATTTAAAGCTCTTACTTTAAAGCAATGTTAAATCCCTTAACAAGAAGTCCACGGAGTTTGAATGATTTCTATACAATCAGAATTTGTAACAATAGAATTTCAAGTTAGCAAAGACCATGTGTCTGGATTTCCTTTTCCATGCCTCCCAGAGAAGAGTAAAAGGGAGCAGAGGAAAAATACAACTCCAGCGTGGTGGAACAGACCCCCAAGAAAATATTATAACAATGGCCCCTATCATCTCCTCTCCAGTTCTTCGTCCCCATTCCTGTTCCTTCCAGTTCCTCCAGTCAAGTTATTACAGAAGGGGAAGAGGGAATGGAAGTGACAGAGGAAGGGTGGGGGGCAGGGATGGAAAGAAGAGCAGTTAAGGTTGGAGTTTGAACACAACAAGGACACATTGGCTTCATGTAGTCCTAGGCAGAATCTATAATGTAAATTTATATACTATATATAAATATACACTATATATACATAAATATATACAGGTGGCCTTTGAACAATGTGAGGGTTAGGCACCAATCTGTCCCACAGTAGAAAAATCTGCATATAATTTTCGACTCACCCAAAATTTAACTACTAAGAGCCTAACTACTAAGCTATAGCATTAACCTAAACAGTTGATTAACATATACATATTTTGTAGATTTGTGTATACTGTATTCTTACAATAAAGTAAGCTAGGGAAAAAAGTATTATTACGAAAATCATAAGGAAGAGAAAATACATTTGCAGTACTATATTTATCAAAAAAAAAATTTGCCTAAAACTACGCAGTTCAAACCGATGTTGTTTCACAGCCAACTATATATAGATAGATATCTATATCTATATGTTTATGCATATAAATGTATATATACACATATCCTTTTTAGGGATACACACACACACACAACCATCTCTTTTAGAGAAAATTATTTACTCAGATACTACTATTATCATTTATGGGCACAATCCTTTGGGTATAAAACAAATATTATGCTACCAAAGTAGGTATATACACAAAAAACATTTAGAATTTCTCAAGTTTATTTTTTATGAGAGTATTTTTAAAACAGTCCTAGGCAAAAAATTCAAATAAGCTTTAACTTTTACAGCCTGGGAACCAATATAGAGTCAGAAAGTTAGCTCTAAAATGCCTGAGGGGGCAAACAGTTGTTTAATGAGGACAAATGGAATAAAATTAAAATTCAGCCTAATAAAATAACTTCTAAATGTAACATTAGCTCAGTCATGTGGCTCAAATATTTTTGCTCAAAGGTACATAAATGTAATCTTAGTAAAATGAAAATATAAAATGAAAGGGAAAAAGAAAAGCAGTCAAGAATCCCTAGCCATCATACTATAGAAATAAGGAGTAGAAAAATACAAATAAGATTATAACCAGATTATTATTGTAATATCTCTTCAACCCCATGAAATTTTCTCATGCAAAATATGATGCTTAAGATCCCAAGGAGGTATAGGTATAAGCTTCACATGGAAAAAAAAACACAACTCTCATTTGTGAAGAGAGCTTCAATGTAGAATTTTTTTAATGTTTCATTAGTTTCAAGGTTGATTAGAATTCTCTAGAACAAAGCCCTACAATTATAGTTTAATTTTAGTTGAGATATGCACAAGCTAGGCCCCAGTAGACTTTAAATGCTCCTAAGTGTCCCAGAAGGCCGAGAATATCTTGCCATCTTCCAGGTCAGTCCAATCTGGCCTCTGGGATACTAAGAAAAAGCCCAGAAAAGTTAAAGAATTCAAGACACCCTGGTCACACACATTAATCAGCATTTAGATATATTTGGTATATTTAAAATCATATTATATTAAGGAAATGCTTGCTAATAGTATTAGAAAGGAGCCATGGCAATGTCGGGCATTCAATCAAAGGGTTAAGCCGAGGCACCCTGGCTTAGTCTACTGATGAGACTACTGAGGGAGGAAAGTTTCCTTTCTTAAAAAAAAAAAAAAAACCTCAAACATCTCCTGTAAAGATGGAGATGATAGAGTATATACACACATTCCCCCTACCAAGTACAACTAAAACCTTTGAATATTACATATATTAAAATAAAATAGAAGACTCTGAAAGATGGGAAGAAGACAGACTAGATGAGGACCTTGGAACCCAAAAAAAAGACAAGGTGATGAGATTGTTTTCTCTTTACCTCTTGTATCCCAGACTTAGAGCTGAAGATGTTGACACCTGAAGAATGCCAAAGGTACAGATAAAAAACAAAACAAACACTACAACAAAACAAAACAACAACAATGAAAAAAACCCAAGAGCATTCTCTCTCTAGCCAAAGGACCAAGAAAAGGGAAACCTATCAGAACAGAAAATTTTTAGACATCAACCATATTACTGCATCTAAATACCACAGAGAAAACCGAGGCCCCATTTATGTCCATGCCACCAAACGACAAGTGAAGAAACTAAACTTTTGCCCTTACCAGGCTAAATGAAGCATACCAAAGCTTGCACCAGCACATACACCACACACTACCCTATAGGGTGATGTCAGAGAAGACTGAGTAGAGAGCCAGGACTTCCATCTGCATTGAGCCAGTCAAGAGTCACCTACCTCAGAGTTTTAGTGGAGACCAAGTGGGTATCCCAGACTTCCACTCCATCCTTCTTTCTGAAATGGTGTCAGAGGCCTAGTAAAGAGTCAAGACTTTCACCACAGTAATGGGACTGCCCTCTGTGATATCAGCAAGGCTATGGGAGGACTAATATGTGATAAGAGACATTCCTATCTTTCTCAGTCAAAATGGTTAACAGTAGAGGCCTAATAGGGCAGACAGAAACTCTCAGCCCACCCAGGAACAATGAGGAGCCGTCCCTTGCTCCCTCTCCATCTGTGTCAAACGAAGCCTAGTAGAGAAACTGGATGTCAATTCTTAAATGTCAATACCTTAGCAACACACCCACCCCTCATCCTTCCCCTGCCAAAGTAGTATCACTGGGAGCCAGCTAAAACAAAAGGTTTAAATAAGATCCAGTCTTATAATATCCAAACTGTCCTCTTTCAAGCAAAAATTATTCATCATATCAAGAACCAAGAAGCTCTCAACTTGAATGAAAAAAACAATCAATAGATGCCAAAATCAAGATGAAAGAGGTGTAAGACTTATTGGATAAAGATTTAAACTAGCCATCATGAAAGGGCTTTGACAAGCTGTTATGAACATGTATGAAACAAAAAATACAAAGTCTCAGCTTACAAAAGAGAGAGAGAGAAGAAAGAGATATAAAGAAGAACCAAATGAGAATTTTAGAACAGAAAAATACAAGAGCAGGAATTATTTTTTAAGATTTTTATTTATTTATTTTAGAAAGAGAGAATGATCAGGAGGAGAGACAGATACTGAGAGAGAGAATCCTTAAGCAGACTTCCCACTGAGTGCAGAGCCTGATGCAGGGCTCCATCCCAAAACCCTGAGATCATGACCTGAGCTAGCCGCCTAACCAACTGAGCCAATCAGGTACCCCTACAACACCTGAAATTTTAGAAAGCAGCTCAGTGGATGGACTTAACAGCAGAATAGAAGGAAAGAGAAAAGAATCTGTGATCTTGAAGATAAAACAATAAAAATAACCCAATTGGAACAACAAAGAGAAATATACTTTAAAAAAAGTAACAGAACTTTATACACTTGTGGGAGTATAATAAAAGAACTAAACATTCATGTCATTGTAGTACAAAAGAGGGTAGATGGAGAAATACTCAAAGAAAGAATGGCTGTAAATTTCCAAAATTTGACAAAAGACATAAACTTACGGATTTAACTAAGCAAACTCCAAAATGGGATCAGCCCAAAGAAATCCACACCAAGACACATCATAATGAAGCTTCTCAAAACTAAGGGCAAAGAAAATATCTTCGCAGCAGTGAGCGATAAGTAACAACTTAATTTAAGGAGGAAAACACCCTGAATAGCAGTGGATTTCTCATCTGACACCATAGAGATCAGAAAAAAAAAAAGCATATTTTTCAAGTACTAAAAGGGAAAAAAAATGCTGTGAACTTAAAATTTTACATTGACAGAAAATATCTGTCAGGAATTAAAGTCAAATCAATACATAAGCCCCAACATATCAACTGCTATATTAACTATAAATTGCCTGCATATCCCCACTAAAAGACAAAGCTTTGGTAGAATAGATTAAAAGTGAGCATCACCCAATTCTATGCGTATGCAAAAAGCACACTTCAAATATAATGATATAAGTAAGTTGAAAGTAAAAGATTAGGAAAAGATATATTATGCAAACATTATTCAAAATAAAACAGGAGTGGCATATATTACTAAACGAAAGAAGCCAAGCTGAGAAAGTTATATACTATGATTCCAACTAAATGACATTCTAGAAAAGGCAAAACAAGGGAGACAGTGAAAATATCGGTGGTTGCCAGGGGTTTGGGTAAAGGGGAAGGATGAAAAGGCAGAGCACAAAGGAATTGGAGGGCGGTGAAAGTATTCTGTATGAGACCGTAATGACAGTACATGTCATTATACATTTGTCCAAATCCATTATACAACTGACCAAACCAAGAGTGAACCATAAAGGTAAACTATGGACTCTGGCTGACTATAATGTGTTAATGCAGTCTCACTCGTTCTAACAAATGGACCATTCTGGTGGGGGATGTTGATTATAGGGGAGGCTATGCATGGGTAGAGCAGAGCATGTATGGGAAATCTCTGTACCTTCCTCTCAGTGTCACAGTCTATGAACTTTAAACTGCATTAAAAAAATAACTCTTTAAAAGAAGGATATGGAAGATAAAGGAAACTTAATGGTAAAAGAATTTTGAAAAAGAATCAAGTAGGAGGAATCAAATTACCTGACTTGAAGACTCACTTTAGAGCTATTCCAATCAAAACGGTGATAGTGGTGGAGGGGCAGACACTCAAATCAACAGAACAGAATAGACAATACAGAATAGGACCACACAAATGTGCTCAACTAAAGTTTGACAAAGCTGCAAAAGCAATACAATAGGAAGAATATCTTTTTCAACAAATGGTGCTGGGGCAACTGGACATTCATAGGGGGGAAAAAAGAGAATGTCTGCCTAAACTTCACATCTTATATTTAAAAAAATAGCTCAAAATGGATCACAGACTTAAAGTTAAAATTATTCATTTTTAGGGAAAAATATAGAAGAAAGTCATTGGCGTCTGTGGATAGGCAAATATTTCTTAGACTTAACGCCAAAAGCATGATTCACAAAGAAAAATACTGATAAACTGGATTTCATTAAAGCTTTAATTTTTTTTTCTGTAAAAAACCAAGAGGATGAAAGACAAACTAGCACTGACAGAAAAGACTTGCAAATCACATAGCCAACAAAGGACTTTATGCATCTAAAATTAAAATACAATTAGAAAATGGGCAAAAGTTATGAACAGATATTTCATGGAAGAAGATATAATATACAGACATTCCTTTTTATTAGCCACTAGGGAAATGCAAATTTAAAACATATGGAATATTACTACACACCCATCAGAATGTCTAAAATAAAAAATAGTGACAACACCAAATGCTGGTGAGGCTAGAAATAAACCAGATCAATAATAAATTGCTGGTGGAAATTAAAATGATCCAGCTACTCTGGAAAACAGGGTGACAGTTTCTTCAAAATACACAGACACACATACAGGCAACTACCATACAACCCAGGAATAGTACTCCTGGGCATTTACTTCGAAGAAATGAAAAGCTATGTTCAGACAAAATGCTATACACAATGTCCATAGTAGGTTTCTTCCTAATAGCCAAACACTGGAAACAATAAAGATGTCCTTCAGTGGGTGAAATTAAAGAAACTGTGGTGCATCCATACCATGGAATATTTTTCTACAATAAGAAAGAATAAATCATTGAAACATGCCACAACTTGAATGAAAATCTAGAGAATCATGCTGAGTAAAAAGAGCCAATCCTAAAGGCTGCATATTGGAGTCTATTTGTATAATATTCTAGAAATGACAAAATTATAGACAAAGAGACAGATTAGTGATTGCTAGGGCTTAGAGATTCAGAGGGGGACTGGTAAGGGGGAAGGAGGTGCGACCACAGGGGGAAAAAAACATGAAGGATCCTTATGGTAATGGAAATGTTCCACTACTTGACTGTGGCAATGTCAATAAACTATTTTTAATTATACTATGTAGTCTTGCAGAATGTTACTGTAGAGACACACTGGGTAAAAGGTACATTGATGTCTTTGTATTATTTTTACAAGTGTATGTGAATCTATAATTATCTCAAAATTAGTTTATTTAAGATATATGAAGCAAGTTATGGAATAATTTTACATAATTTTATTTTTAATGCCATTTCTCAATGATTTTTATGTTGTAGAAGTCATAAAATTACATACACACTTGTAAATTATGGATCACTGTTTTACTTGAATTAAGTGAGATAATAAACTCTCAAAAGCTTTTTGAACCCTAAAAGCCCATTCAAAGATGACTCTTTCCCAAATGGTATTTATTTTACATATATCATCTCATTGTATAATCAAAAGACAACTGACAGTAATTCTCTTCATGTCCACTAGCTGAATGAGGAAAATTGGAGTTGGAATAACAGTAGCATTGAGGAATTCCTTAAAATTAGTTAATAAACAAACTTGGAGAAGAACCCGACTTTTATAGCATCTCTATCCAGAGTTGCCACCACCAGAGGAGTAGAATGAGTGTAGGATACTTTGCTGATGGGTGTGTGAAATGGTATAATCTCTTTGGAAACCAGTTTGGCAATTTCTTAAAAAAACTAAACATGTAACTACCACAGGACTGGAGAGTAAATGTGAAGGAGTAGACACAATGGCTAGTAAGAGCCATTCTATTTTCAGTGGAGATGTGAAAGGAGAAGGAGGAGGAGGAGAAGATGGAGGAGGAGGAGGAGGAGGAGAAGAAGAAGAAAGAAGAAGAAAGAAGAAGGAGAAGAAAGAAGAAGGAGAAGAAGAAGAGAGCTAAACTAAGAGATCAGTCATGAGCATCTACAAGGGGAATGGATGATGGATGTTAGGGGTATAAAAACATTCAAGTAGATGTAAGGAAAATCTGAGGACATAAATGATGGTACCCTTCTTCTTTAGATGTGGTATAGGGAAGACAAACATATTTGAGAAGGCAGGCAGTAGGCATGATGCTATGGTGAACATGGCAGCAGGCGGTAACTTACAAATAAATGAGGTAGTTGCTTAGATAGTTTCTTAGAGCCTTGCAGAATCTTGAAACTCCAGAGTGATGTAGAAGTAATAGCCTCAAGAGGGGCATGGAGGTTCTAGGATCATCAGAGTCCTAGAACAAGTCCAGGATCAAGATGGATCACAAGCTAGCTCTCAGAAAGCTTGCAACAGGATATTAGTACAGTGGCTGTATGTTTTAGTAGCAAAGATTGGAGCCATGTTCAAGAGAAATGAATGGCACCAGCCACCACTACTGAATACCAGTGCCAGCGGTCCAGACAAGATCAATCCAACTATTCCAAACTGGCAGCACCTTAACCAAGACCAAAGAAGAGAGTGAAGATGTATACAGGTGCATGTCAATGGAACCATGGTGAATTAACCCACTCCCCAACCCCCATCCCCTGCCACCCACACTAGACATGAGAGATACTGTTTTAAGAAAAAAAAAAAGGTAAAGTTATTTTTATTTGTGAAAAGTATCTCTTCATCCCCCCACAAGATACATGGAGCTCCAGAGCAAAATGAAAAAACCAATTCAACAAACCAACAGTATTTCCAAAACATTTTGTGAGATACTTTGCTGAGCCGAGGATGTGTGATACAGGGCTTCTCCCCTTGTAATGTATTTCAAGTGACAACCCTGCATCTTATTAAAGTTTTAGGAAGAGAATCAAAAAAGGCAAAGGCTTTGTTGGGCTAAGCACAAAGTTTGTGGTACTAGCACCATGCTACAAGTGGGAAGGGAGGTACGTGTAAAGCTTAATCTCTTCCTCATACTTTTCAGGATAAGCCACCCTGGATCTTTGAAAAATAAAGAGAAAAACATAACCTAATAAAATTTTTTTTATGATCACCCGATTTATAGATATCACTCTTTAAAGCGATCTCTTTCTGGTTGTTGGAGTACCAGGGGATTTCACCACCTGTATGTTTACATTTTGGATACACACAGAAGCCTATAGGAAAACGAGCAAGAGTGATCTATCTCTCCTGACTCAGATGTGACTCAGGCAAATGACTTTAACAGCACTAATCATTGTAAACATTTTTCTAAGTAAACACAGTTTAACAAAGCCTATTCACCTGAACATTGTGATGCAGTTATGTAGATATAAGATATCTAAACCACAAATACTGTGTAACCAACAGACGACCCATCCCTCATCTTCGCATACCCCTCATCCACCAATAACTCCAGAATTTATATGCACTTCTTGAAACTTCCATCTGAGATCTAGACTGATCTTGATATTTAAACTCAGATGTCTCTCCAGTATCTCAAATTTAACATGTTCAAAATTGAATTCTTTCTTCTTTACCCACAAAATAAGCTTCTCCAGTGTTCTCTAACTCTGATCATCACCCACCCAGGTGCTCATAGCAGAAACCTAGGAATCTTACTTGACACATTCTTCCCCTTTGCACACTCATACCCATTATCAAGTTATATCTATTTCATCTTTAAATTAGATCTTAAGTCTGTCCAGTTCTCTCCATCACCTGGTCTAATTTACCACCAATCTAGACTCATACTAGCCTCATAACAAGTCTCCCTCATATCATTCCTATTTACCTCCAACCCATTTTCCATAACCCCAAAAATAATCTCTTAAATACACTATCATTCTCTTACTCAAACTTCTAAATGGATTTTCACTCACCTTGAATGGAATCTATTCTCCTTGCCTTTACCTTTAAGACCTTTCATGATGTAGCCCTACTACCTCTTTACCTTGTCTTGTTCCCTAGTCACCCTCACCGACTTCACCCAGCCATGCTGGCCGTCTTTGATTCTCCAGTGGTCCAGAAGTATTCCCTCCCAGGCCTCTACACAGAGGCTCTTTTTCACCTAGTCTTCATCAATCTCCATGTTACAGCCTAAACTCTCCTTTATAAAGAGGATTTTCCCTTACCCTCCTTTCTAAATTAAGTTGCCCGTTATACTCTCCTAACACTAATCTTTTTTTCCTTTATGACAAGCATTCCTTAATGTGTAATTATTTATTTGTGCACTCATTGCAGTCTGCCCTGCTAGCTGTAAGTTCTATAAGAGTAGTAGGGGAACTATCTTACACACTATTGTAATTCTAGAATCCTGGCACAAAGAAGTTTCTCAGCAAATGTCTGATGAATAAATAAATGAATTAATAATAAGTTGATGAGTTATCACCTAAAAGATGGTTTGCAACATTAATTTAAAAGGATAAATTAAACAAACAAATAAATAGACAAAAAGTTTCCTACCTGTTGGAGGAGATCATGGAGAGGATATAACTGCCAGTTGACTCAAGAGCTGGAGCTGGTGGGCAGCTGGAGCTCCTCGCACAACTCCCTTGTCCTTTGAACAAGTGTTCTGTTTGCCTTCTCCACCAGAGAAGCTGCTACAAGGACTCCACCGTGAGATAGTGATGTGTTGTTGAGATCTTCTGGATGGTACACATGACTGACCCCAGTTAAGTTTATTTGCTGTTGGTTTGAAACCTCTGGAAGCTTTCCATGTGTAATTGGAAAGTGGCCCCTATTGTACAGAAAGCAGGGAGACACAGAAGAGAGACAAGAGAATTTACAAGCAGAGGGCAGGGAGAGACAAAAGAAAAAGACAAGAGAACTTAGAAATAAGGCTTGTCTTGGGCAGCCACAAGAGGAGTAGATCTCCACACCTTCCTGCTAGCATCCTAAATGTTTACAGAGAGGCTTTAACTGGGCTGTCACACATATAACCCAGATGTCTCAACAACACATCACTATCTCAAGGCTATGTCCTTGGGGCAGCTTCTGGGAGTAGGAAAGGCAAATGAAATGTGTATTACAAGGATGCGGGGTGGGGTGAAAGAGCCTCTAAATCCCCAGGTGCAGTTCTGGGGTCAATTAGTGGTCACATCCTCTCAATGAACTCCTCCAACGCTTGCTTCTTAAAACTGACATCTACCAATCTAACGTGGCCCATGTCTTTTTTCAGTTCTCCTTTGCCCTCTGTGTCTAGGGGTGTCTAGGAGCCAGTTTATGAACAAACACTATCCTGAAATTGAGGAAACCAATGCACATGCTCAGCTTCTGTAAAACCTGGCCGAAACCCAATTGGTGATGTTTATGAATGCATAAATGATCAATGATGCATTTACAAGATGTCCAAATATATGTATATATTAGGACACTAACTTCTATGATCAGTGCAAATTTAGTTACCTGGCAACACATGTCAATATATTGGTAGTAATTGTTTTTGTTATAGCTTTTAAAATATACGTAAAAAATCATGTGTAAAAAAATGTAAATTTAAAATCAATCTTTCATGCAGTCCCTTATAGGGATCCCATAGAATAAAGGGTGAAACCCATGCTCAGATACCAAGATGTTTTTTCTAGAGGGAAAAACAGTTGTGATAAAAAGTTCCTCACATAAATTACAAGCAGTACTCTATTGGAGAGATGAGTTGAAACATTGGTGAGTATAATAAAATCTTAGGTCAGCATTTATATTTCACTATTGTGGTTACTGATAGTAGAGCTGTGATAAACAGTAAAATAATTTTTAAAATTGAACCAACAGGAAAGCAATGGATCTGGAGGCCTAGGTGGCTCAGTGGTTGAGCATCTGCCTTCAGCTCAGGTCGTGATCCTAGGGTCCTGGGATCCAGTCCCACATTAGGCTCCCCGCAGAGAGCCTGCTTCTCCCTCTGCCTATGTCTCTTCCTCTCTCTGTGTCTCTCATGAATAAATAAATAAAATATTTTTTTTAAAAAAGGAAAGCAATGGATCATTTAGTTTAAAAAGAAAACTGAGTTCTTATTCATAGAAATGTTTCCATTAGTAGAAAAAGAATCAACATTTTAGTTCACAAAATGATGATAATTTTGCCTTAATCCCACTATTTAGCCAATTTAAATCTCCTCTGATTAAAGATAATTCCAGCATTTTAAAGATCAAAGCTTCTCTGCTGGTTGATTAGTTTCTAGGTCCTAATTTTACACTCTTAGTCAAACCATACAGTCTTTAAAAAAAAAAATCTAAATTTGAAAAAGCAAGGAATATTACCTCTCACAACATAATGAAGAAAATAATTGTTCCTACATGAGCTTACTCTTCCAGTAAACGATAAATGCTAGTCAAAATAAACATTAATTATCCCACCACATGCCCTGTGGCTGGAACTCTCTGCTTTTCTTGATTTGCCAGAACTCTTATACTGAACACTAACCTGTAAAAATGACACTATTTCCAAGAAAGCCTCTCCATACCCCAGAATATGTAATCAATATTTCCCCTTCTATTACCCCATTTTTTGACATACATAATCATAATTCAAGAGAGATTATTTCAAAATAGTCCTTCAAAATCCTTATTTCTTTAAATGAGAAAACAGATTACTTCCTTTAAATAAGTTATTTTTCCTTATCCTTGACTAACAGAGAAACTGAGTCTCAAGAAGATTGATGAATTGCACAGAACACTCCAGCGAAGGTTCTTACTTGGCTCTAAAAAGACATTCTTTATTTTACTCTACAACCAGATGCCTCCTACAATGTTATCTGAACCTTCTCTTCCCAGCCTCCTCTCATTGTCTACATGGAACCTGCATACGTTCTTCAACTGATTCACCTTCTCTGTTTAGTCTTTCTAGCTCCTTTACAGAATTAGTAAAAACATGTAGTCAACACCTAGATATTCCTAGTTTACTGAGGTCAGTGGCATCTGTTCACAAAGGACAAAAATCCACATTCCTAACCTCACACAGCATCCACGACAAAGAGGTTATCACTCATCAAACCCTTTTTGATGTGTTTGACGATTCTAAGACCTCCTAGAAGATTTAAGAAAGACTCAGCATTTGGTGCTTCCACAAATTCTGACATGTAAGGCGATTCATGGGCTCCAAACCAGTTCTAAAACTCCAGGACACCAATTCAATTTCTTACAATGTGAATATTCTCAAGTTTCCTTCTTTTTTCTTTACAGTGAAAGTTTTAGGAAGTTTATATGAATTAATAAAAATCCTGGGCTCTATGAAGCCAATCTAGCTTTGAACACGCTTTTATTGATCTTTCAGGTAAATCTACTGTGAATGTTATGAGCCAAGCCCAGATCACCAACTTCAAACAGAATTGGAGTTACCTGTAGAGAGTTATGCTGGCAGACAGGCTTTTACTAAAGCCAGCAGAGCAGAGGTGAGGATTTAAAAAAAAAAAAATTGCTTAATTAACATTTCAGATGTGTTGTAGGTTGAGTGATTTAAGGCAGCTTATTAAATTTTCCCTCTTACATCCTGGAGGATATCATTTTTCTTTCTTTTCTATTTTACAGATGTAATCAATTTGTTTCTAATATCTGAACACATTAGCATAGGGAAGATTTTTTAATATGCTGAGGTTCTTTTTATATTCATTCTTATGAGTCAGTTATCTTCCTTGAAGATAGCAATTTTACTACAGCCAATGTAATGGAAAAATATTTTCTCAATTCTCACTTCTTAGAAACAGCATTTCTCAACCGCTAAAGAAAATATTTTTCCTTCCATCTTTTGCATATGGATAAAAGGAACAATAATTTGATTATTCATCCCAACCATCTCCAAAATTCATACTCATATACATATGGTACATGTTTCCATGTATCAAAATGGATTCCACTCATAAGTCTTGGAAATCCAGAGGCATAAGCCATCAACATCCCTATCATGTGGCCTTTTTCCTTGGCTTACACAGAGTTTTGAATCTGCATCCATCAAATAAGCCATGAAGTTACTTGTAAGTTCCACATAAAGCTTTAGGAAAAACGAATTTCAAGAATCTCTTTTACTCCCTCTCCTTATTACTTTAGAATGTATCCTAGACATTGTATCACTTCTTCTGTAGTTACTTTCATATGTCTCTTTAAAAGATAAAAACTCCTCTCAAAAATAGAAACCATATATCAACAAAAACATTATAATACCTAAAAGCAATAATGCCTTAATGTTTTTAAACATCTTGTTAATGCTCAGATGTTCCATCATAGCATAGAAGTTTTTTTTTATTTTTTTTTTAATTTGTATTTGTTCATGAGAGACAGAGAGAGAGAGAGAGAGGCAGAGACACAGGCAGAGGGAGAAGCAGGCTCTATGCAGGGAGCCCGATGTGGGACTCGATTCCAGGTCTCCAGGATCACGCCCTGGGCTGAAGGCGGCGCTAAACCGCTGAGCCACCCAGGCTGCCCTAAATCATTTGTTTGAATCAGTATCCAAATAAGGCCTACATATAGCAATTAAATAATATTTCTGTTAAGCCTCCTTTAATATATAGCTTTCTTTCTCTTATTTCTATTCCATTCGTTGACAAAATTAGGTACTTGCTCTAGATTTTTCTACAATATGAAATTTTCTGATTGCATACCTGTGAAGCTTTTGTTCTTGTTGTTGTTGTTGTTTGTTTTTTAAATATTACCTTGATTTCTATATTTCTTGTGAATTTTCAGTTGGACCTAAAGACTTGATTAGATTTAGGAATGATGTCTTTGGAAAGGATATTTCCTAGTGGGTGGTATGTTGCTCCCCTGGGGACTTGTAATATCTAGTTGTCTCTCTTCTAATGATGTTAGCAACCATTAATGTGCAATATACAGATCTAAAAATTCATTAGGAGTACAAAATATTGATATTTTAGTTTCATTATTTTCTTCACTTATTAGGTAATATACTTCTGCAAAAAGAAATGTCCACTCCTTTACCACGTTCTTGTTCAGTTGCACAGCTGTATATAAAGGGAAAATTAATGCTTTATTATATGTTTTTTAATCAACTTTCAAATTATTCCATACTCTAATGATGACTATTTCTTTTTTGATACATTTTAAGAACTCATAAGCACAATTGATTTCTTTAAATCTATCGAAGCTATTGCCCTTATTGATATGCACACTTGGTGAGAGGAAGCCTTTCAAGTTGTCTCCTGTCTTTTTACGCAAATCTGGTAGTCTTTGACAGTCCCCTTGGTATCTGCCACAGTAAAATATTGAGTATCATCTTGTACATCTTTCCTGACATAGAATCATCCATATTTCTAAGGAATCCCTGTTCCTTTTAGTAGGAAGGTGTATAGTTGACAAATACCATATTTTCTTTCCCCCTCCTTCTGTGTACCATATGTGTGTGTGCATATATGCGTGTGTGTATGTGTGTGTTCATACATATATCTGTACCATTTGAAAGTTGCAACATCATGGCACTTTGTCTTTAAGTATTTTAGCATACATCTTCTAAAAGTAAGACCCAACAACATCATATCACTATGACCTAAGAAATTAATTATTGTTCTATAATAATATTTACTATTTTTTAAAATTTTTATTTATTTATGATAGTCACATCAGAGAGAGAGAGAGAGACAGGCAGAGACACAGGCAGAGGGAGAAGCAGGCTCCATGCACCAGGAGCCCAACGTGGGATTCGATCCCGGGTCTCCAGGATCGCGCCCTGGGCCAAAGGCAGGCGCTAAACCGCTGCGCCACCCAGGGATCCCAATATTTACTATTTAATCCATATTTTAATTTCTCCAATTCTCCAAATTTTCTTTTTTATAACTGTGCACACTGCATTTTATTATATTTGTTTAATTTCTTATAATCCACAATAGCCTCATTCTTTTTGGTGTGTCTGTTTTCATGTTATTAACTCTCTCAAAAGCACAAGATAGTTCTCCTGCAGAATGTTCCGCCTTTCGGATTTTTGGATTGCTTAATCGTGGCATTCCATTTCTTTCAAATATTGACTCTTCAAAAAAATTCTCACCTTGAGCTATTTCGGTTAGCCATCTATCTAAAATCTTTCCTGGAGCAATATTGATTTTCTCTGTGTAGAAAGTACATTTGAATTACAGGAATATCATAGTTTACTGACATAGTATTATTTGTTCTTTTTATGAGGTGCAGAATGTTCTAAAATTCATAATCCCTGATGAATATATAATGAATTATCTCAAGAAATTTCATGGGAGAAAGAATACTCTACTTTGACCACTTAGACGAGAATTTAACCCTATGGCAATCTAGCCCTTATCTGATCATAATCAGTGCCAAAATGCTTGGTTTGGAGTATAGGTATAGGAGAAGTTACAATCCCAGCAACCAGACTTTCCTTTATTACCAAACCATCTCTAATATTTTGATTTATATGATGATTATTTTTTAGTTAAATATGCCTTCCTTCCCTCCACAATCTCAGGAAAATCTTCCTAGTGGCTCCTCTCAGTTTCCTTCCCTCCTTACATTATGAAAAAAAAAAAAAAAAAAAGAACCTGATTTAGTTGATTCTAAGTTTCATAGTAAGACCACATATTTGCATTTTTTCAATATCTCTTAAACATTTTTCTCAATCATTCCTGATAAGAATTACCTGAGAAGCTTCTTAAACTTGCAGATTACTGGTATCAAGGGAGGGACTCAGAAATTCTGAACACATTTCTTAGGTGATGCCTATAGGCAAGTCTGGGAAATATGTCCCTAGTGTGTATTTCATTTCCAAATTACAAAAAACTCTCTGGTATCACAGGGATTCTATCTAACCCAGAGTTCTGAACCCACATCGCCTGAGTTCAGACTTCAGCTATACTCCTCACCAGCAGACAATACACAAGTGAGTCTCTGGGCCTCCACTTCTGACTCTCTCTAATGATGAAAAGAATAGTGCCTACCTTATATGTGAAACTCAAGTGTGATTGATTCTCATATTGAGTACGTGGTGCAACAACCTCGATAAATGTTAATCATTAATTATTATTAATAACATTTCATTATAGATCTAGGAGATCCAAAAGTTAAAGTCCTTTTTTCTTTTAAGATTTTATTTATTTGGAGACACTTGGTGGCTCATCAGTTGGGCAGCTGCCTTGGGTTCAGATCGTGATTCCGGGATCTGGGATCAAGTCCTGCATTGGGCTCCTGTGAAAAGCCTACTTCTCCCTCTGCCTATGTCTTTCTCTCTGTGTGTGTGTTTATGTCTCATGAATAAATAAATAAATCTTTTGAAAATGATTTTATTTATTTATTTGAGAGAGAGAGAGAGAGAGAGAGCACGTCAGGGTGAGGGGCAGAGGGAGAAGCAGAGTCTTCCCTGAGCAGGGGCCCAATGCAAGGCCTAATCCTGGGACTCCAGGATCATGACCCAAGCCAAGGCAGACCCTCAACCTACTGAGCCACCCAGGCATCTCAAAAATTAAAATTCTTAATACATGAGATTTTCATGCTTTGATAGTATGTACCCAAAAAAACCTTGAATTTAAGGAAAAGTTTTTCCTCCTATTTAAGATTTTTAAACAGTTTATCTTCCATTTTTCTGTCTTAATGGAATACATTGAGAGGGCCACTCTGGATCCAGTGACCAAACTCTCTCCCTTGAGAAGATTCAACTGTATTTTTGTTTTGGTTTGGTATTTGTAACATTAGTTATAATTTGCCTCAAGAGCTGCATCCGTTTCTAAAAATGGCACATTGTGTTTGTTCCCAGGTGACTGGTCAGATTTTGGTGATATTTTACCCTTTTAAAAATGTATACATCCCATGGTAGAGATAATTATCTCTAAAGACATGAAGAATAAGATCTGCCGCAAAAACAGTGAGGAATTATATAAAGCCACTGAGGGGAAAAATGATTGGCTCCTTTGAGCCCCTCCTCCAAAACTAGGGAAATTTCAAGAACACCATAAAAGAACACAGTGAATAGAGTATTATTAAACAGAACATGGCAGTCTCACAAAGTCATTTTATTCTAGGGTCAGAACTATATTATAGTTCATTCTCCTCATTTAATTTGTATATTTTAGATCAGAAAGAAAGTAAATTGTTATCTGTTGCTGTCATCATGATGTGACTGTTACAGACTGTTTCACTTAAAATCAGAGAAAAAAAATTTTTATTTTTATTTTTCATGGATTACTTGGAATTTAGCCTCAGAGGCCTCAATGTGCATAAGAATTACCAGGGGATATTGTCAAAATGTAGACTCTTATCCAGTTGGTCTGGAGTGGGGCCTTCTTATGCTGTTCCAGGGATAGTACTTGAAAACCAAGTCTTGAAGAGTGGTCATCTTTCCATTATGGGAAGACCATGGATAAACACAAGCAAGTCTGATCCTTGACAACTGCTTCATTTCTACCAAGAATATAGGCCCATCTGTGGGGATCTCAGAATGTAGCCTATTTTGTTTCCCTTTGCTTTTTTAGGGGTAATCTTCTACTGAGAATGCACAATCTAAAAACAGGCACCAGGAAATCTCCACTCCCTGGCATAGGCCTAGAGCATCGTACTGCTTATCCCAAATCATGAGCGGAAAGAGACATGAGAAATGAACATCTGAAATCTGCCCACAAGTGAACATGGGATTCACCTGCACTCCTCATGTAGTATAGAACTGAAACCTTGAGCTGAGACACAGAAATGAACCAATTCAGAACTGGGTAATATCACAGGAGTTGGACAGGCAAAAGGAACTTGAATAATCACATAAATGATTCTGTATAACCAGAGCATTCTAAAAAGAGCTTTAAACTGCTCAAATAGTCAAAGGAAAGAATAAAATCCAGAAAACAGGTGACTAATAAAAAAGACGGATATTTGAGAATCAACACCTCAAGAAATGGAAAAGTGCAGTAGAAGTGAAAAGGTAGCATTTTTGCTTTTGTAAAATGGAAATTACTAGAGTGGCTTTACATTTGATGGAAATGATCCTGGAGCCTACAAGTGACTCATTATGCAGTAGACAGAAAACGCTGAGCATGCAGAATTCTTGACTAGCTAAAAGCAGATGGGCCACAGAAGAGAGGAGGGACCTATCTTTGAAAGGAAAAGTTCTCCTAATGTAGCAGGAAAAAAATGCATGAGGACACATGAGTTTTGTGGGTTCTGTGATAGAAGATAAAGGGGTTCCCATTCAATGACTTTTTTCCCATGAGGTACGGCATGCAGTTTGTGATAAGAATGAGTAGAAGAGATGTGTAGTGACCAAGGGGACTGAAGAAGGACCAAAATAGTACATGCTGCAACTAAGAAATACAATGTTCTAGGTGAACAGTAGGATCACAGGAAATTGTGGAATGCTTGTGTGAGGTTTTTGAAAATAATTTAATATAAGATGAATATTATCAGTCCAAATGTCTTGAGTCTGTCTAGGAATTTTCAGCCTTCTTAAGGAATAGAGAAGGTGGATATTTGGTTCAGATCAGGTTGGAATTCTTTGGTGAGTACCAATGAAGGGAAAAATAACATTGGAGTTGAAAAAATGTTCAAGGTAGTGAATCTCACGAGGAGACGACATTTAAGCTGGGCAAAGAAAAGTGGAAAGAGGAAGGTGCTGAAAGAAGAGCAGTGGAATCAGTGGAATTGATGGAACCATGAGGTTATAGAACATTATCAGTGGCAGACAACAGATCAACATGGCCAGAAGGATAAGAGGTAGCAGAAAGTAGGGGGATTGAAGTGAATATTCAGAGATGGGATGCTTGCGGTGCTGGCAAAGTCCAATCTCAGAAGTGAGTGGCCCAGGACAGCATGTTGGATCATTCAGTTCCTTGGATGTTGAAGCCAATGAGAATGATCAAGAACTGGAACTGGAAGTGATTGAACCAAAAACACAAATAAAATGAAAGGCCAGGGAGTTAGTAGATGACACCACTGAGGAAGGCAAGACTATTAGTTAACTAATATCAATTATATCTCAGTTTAAAAAAAAAATGTCAGTGGGATGCCTGGGTGGCTCAGCAGTTTGGCGCCTGCCTTCGGCCCAGGGTGTGATCCTGGATCTAGTCCCACATCGGGCTTCCCGCATGGAGCCTGCTTCTCCCTCTATGTCTCTGCCTGTGTGTGTGTGTGTGTGTGTGTGTGTGTGTGTGTGTGTGTGTGTGTCTCATGAATAACTAAAAATAAGATCTTTTAAAAAGTCAAAAGAGTAGAAATGGGCAATGAAGGAAGAAGAAACAAGTAGCAAGGAGGATGTTTTTCCAAACTCTTAGCCTTCTGATGTATTAAAATGTAATAGAAAAAAATGGTCTCCATGTGAGAGGATGGCAAGGAAACAGAATCTTCAGAAGAAAGGCAGGTTGGAGTTAGGCAAGGTGAAGGGAATATTTCGAAGCATTAATGATGAAGTGGATTTAAAAAAAAAATCACATCTCAGAAAATCCAGAAGGCAAAATGGAAAGTATTATAGGAATGAGTGAAACATTCCTTCTATTTGGAAGATATAAAGAGCATTTTGTGAATAGAAGTCAGTTTAATACATCAAGAATACATACATAAGAACAATGCCGTTCCAGGTGTGAAACATTAGTCGATGAATTGTAGGGTAGTGGGGCACAGGCAGAATGGAACGAAGGGCCAGAGTGTCTAGGGAAGTGCAGGACATTCAAGAAGCTCTAAAAAAAACAGATATCTGGGTGCAAGGTACGGAAGTATTTCAAATATTTTAAAAACAAGCACTTACCAGGTCAATAGAAGCACTCCATCAAGTATACATGAAAACACATAGGAACCCAGTAAAGTAAGGTATGAGGCATGATACACTGGTTCTGATGTGTCTCAGAGGGGATAGATTCTCTTTCTACTATATAGCTCTAAAGACTTAGTAATAGCAAAAGAGCAACCTTCTCTCCAGTGTTTACCAGATACACAAGAGACTGCAGAAGCCCATAAGCAATTCTTACAACAGCTGCTACAAACCAAAACTGTTTCTCACCTGTGATACTACAACAGATGCCAAACAAATAATTTGTCATCCATGGTGAAATTGGAATCCATAACCATGGGACTGTAAATAATGTGGGGAAGCATTTCATGGCTTAAATTTACAGCAATGGGAAGCCCTTCAACAGTTTTACTTAGTAATATGCTCACTACTTCATTTTAAGCACCCTTCCATCTGTAAGATCAAGAATGCACTACATACACCAAGGGTGCCTTATTTCATACGCTGTGTCTACATAACCCAGCAATCCTGGTTTCAGGGATAAAGATCATTGAATGTAAAAGCAATGGAAGAAACCACAATGGAAAATATCAGTAGTTGTAATTACCTGAATTTTTAAAACTACTATATATCCGGGACACCTGGGTGGCTAAGCAGTTGAGTGTCTGCCTTTGGCTCAAGTCATGATCCTGGGATCCTGGGATTGAGTCCCACATCAGGCTCCCTGCAAGGAACCTTCTTCTCCCTCTACCTATGTCTCTGCCTCTCTCCTTTTCTGTCTCTCATGAATAAATAAATAAAATCTTTTAAAAATAAATAAATAAATAAAACTTCTATATATCAAAAGACATCATAAACCAATGAAAGGGAAATGACATACCAGAAAACTGCTTATCATAAATATAAGTAAGTGGTCATTTCCTAAATGTGGAAATAGTACTTATAAATCACCCTCAACTGAAAAAATGGGGGGGACAACTCACAGATAAAAATCAATCAATAAAAATATACGTAAAAAAAATGCAAGCTCAATCAATAACCAAATAAACACATACAATCTAATATAGCCTTTCCAGGTAAGCTTCTTAAAAGCAGTCTTGGAAAGGAATCCATTAACTGGGCCAAAGGGATCTTTTTCTTTGATAAGAGCTAGGTCCTTCCTCAATGTTTCTTATGCTTCATTAAATTAAGCGTAGAATATTCTCATTACTGAAAGTATATTACACAGTTGGTACTGTGGCAACATGGAGCTGGCCATACATTGCTGGAACCTCCCATAAAAGTGGAAATGCTAATCCTTTTCCTGAGATACTACCTGGTAATATCAAAGGTCTTATGTGTCAATAATCTCAACTCAGTAATTCAACTTTTAGATAAATTCACCTAAGAAAATGACCCAAGATAAGCACAAAGATTTGTTTTATGTAAAGATATTTGTTACAGCATTTATTGTAATAACAAAAATTTAGAAACAGACTAATGTTAAACAATGTAGAAGCTTTTAAATTATGGTTTATCCCATACAATGAAATAATATTAAGTCCATAAAAATCATGTTATTAAAGAATATTTACGTTAGTAAATACGTTAGTTACATTAGTAACACTGGAAAATATTCACTATAAAATATATTTTAAAAACCCTAAATATTAAATAAGAAGTCAATTTTAGGAAGTAAAAGTGTGTAATTACATAGAAAAAGGATCTCATAAATCCTATTCAGAATTTTTTTGGAGCTGCACAGGAAAACGCTGCTTCAGATCAACAGTGTTGTTGACTATGAATGATTCTATTAGCCACTAGCCACAGCTAGAGTTGGGTCACCAAATAGCCCCCATACACAGAGGGCAAGAGAGACTGAACAAAGAGGCAGACCACTCCAGACTGGAACAAGGAAGGGACTTACTTACAAGGCTTGTCTTTGGTGGCCACAAAATAAATAGATCTTGGCAACTGCTCACCAGAACTATAGAAGTCACAGCCTTTCAATGACCTCCTCCAACAGGATCTCAGATCCACCAAACACTGTTTCCTTACAAAGGTTCACTTTACTCACATTGGTAAACAGTATATAGTAAAAAAGATAACATACACTCACACTCAATTATATCCCATTCCTTGGACTTGCCTTTGTCACTGTGTTAAAGGAAATTTTGAAGACCACTACAGTTCACTGATGCCAAAAGACAGATATTTTTTGTACAAAAGACTTTTTAACACTTCCGTGCAGTTTTCTGAAATATTTAGAAATGCAAATTTCTGGCCAAGCCTAACTGGAATCCTATAGTTAAAAAAAAAAAAAAATCATATAGTGCTCTCCTTCGGTTTTAATGGCATGTGCTTTTTCAAGTTTTCTGAGTAACAGGGCTTCAAGTCAATCTCTCTTGTCAGAACTTTGGATTTTGTTTTATCAGCTACTTCTAATTATAGACATTTTGTTTTAAAAAAAGGTGTTAAATAATGCAGTTTTTGAAGTATGCTTTAAGACTATCACTTACCTACACATGTCATATACATTTTATAAGAATACTAAACCAGGAGACACTTAACCCTGGCAGAGGAGTGAAACTTTTTGAACATGTTTAATTTCTCAGTAAGTTGAACTAAGTCCAAACTATTTTCAGAATTTCCTAAGAACCATAGGACTGATAGCATCAGTGCCAGATTTACTGTTATTAGTTGGAAAGGCCAATTCTTATAGCAAATGACAGCCTGACTCCTCATACCTCAGTGCTTAGAAGAATGTTTCTCCTAAGCTAAAATGGTGGGAAGAGGAAAAAATGGCAAGAGGGGATTGTAGTAAAGTCCAAGTGACCATGTAGAACATACGTTGATTCTTTTATGAGAACTGCTTCACTTCTCATTGGCTGTCCCAGAGAGGCTTCTCATGTAGGTCAGTGATTCCTGTACCTTATAGACAGGAAAATTCCAGAAACTTTTAAGAATAAATTCTGAAAAACTATGAGCATATAGAGCCAAATCATTTTTTAAGCCACAGTTTCATAGTCTTAGTCAAAACTGGATTATTAAGTAGTTATTTTAAATTCATTTTTTATTAGCAACTTTAAGTATAACGACTTTGAAACATGAATAAGTATTTATTTTCTATTAATAAAAATGAATTCTAACAATATTTATTGCTAGGTGATACGTTGTTTTGTTCTCCTTATATTTTTTGTATAATTACATTTTCTATAATATACATGAATTACTCCAAAAATCAAGAAAAAGTTCATTATTAAAAAAAAAGAAGATGATTTTCATTTTTCCTCTTCAGAGGCTCGTTTACTTTTCTCTTTAAACCCACATGCAGGGATTAAATCTATGTTCTCCTCAGTGCCTAGTATATGTTGGAATCTAATTAAATTTTAGCTCATTTAAAAAACAAAAACAAAAACTCTGCTCTTTCATCATCTCTTTTCTTTGCCATGCACCAAGTAATTAGTCTTCTATAGCTAGGCAATACTAAAGGAAAGTTATTTTTTACTGGATTTCTATAGCAGCCAATTGACCAATCAAATGTGAAAAATCAATACAGATATTTTAGATACATAAGGACTCAGAAAATGTGTTTTTCATTCAACATTCCTTAATAAGGCATATATCACAGAAATGAGGATATAATAAAATGTAATGATAATTTGAAATATAATAATAGTATATACTATTATATTTAAACACGTATATTCAAACATAATAACATAATGAAAAAGTGGACAGCCAGAAACTCTAAGGGAAAAAGAGCTGAGTGAAAAGAAAATATATTCACTCCACATTTTTTGTTTTTGTAGTGATCATTGAGAAAGAGACAACAATAAAAATTTTTGGATTGTCAAATCAGACTCTTAAGGACCAGAGAGATCTTACCTAATATTAAACTTTAGTATTAATTCAAAGAATTAATCTCATTAATATATCCACCTCATAGTCATCTATGAGATAGAGGTGCATGGAGAAGTCTGAAACCCCCCCCAAAAAAAGTTGCCTGGTTTCTTCCCCACAATGTGAGAACATACCCTGGCCCAGATTTAGCATGTAAGATCTCAGAGTAATGCATCATTTACTCAAAGGGAGCCCTTTTAGTCATAAAATACTTCTTTCTTATACTCTGATCATGACACAGCTGATACTGACATTTCAAACAGATCATGCTTCGTAAATCTTCAAATTCTAAGTTTTCCTTCAGAATAGTTTACTTCTTCCTTTCTCTCCTCTGACCCCTTCCACTTTTTCCTTCTCCATCACAGTGTCTCCAGAGTACAAACCTGTTGCCAGCCTATTTCTTCTGCACTAATCATAATAATGTAAACAATATCCACTGATTTTCCAACTCTTAGAAAGAATCTACAATAAAATATAAGATACTTGATTTGGTTAATAAATACAGTGTAATATTATCAACCTTGACATAAGAACAAAGAGGACAAAAGTTTGGGTTAAGAATGGAAGATGAAAGCTGAAAGAAATGTTTAGAAGTGCTAATATCTTCACCTTCAAAGTAGAGAATCAAGATAATAGTGTCTGTAATGGACCAAATAAGAAATGAGTATGTAAGCATATTACTTAAAATTACAAAGACAATGAGTAAAGGAACTACAATTTTAATATATTGAGTGAGAAGTATGCCATTATTAGTAAGTGAGCTAAGATTCAACAGATAATGACTAAAATTAATAAACTAAAGCTCATGAACAAAAAAGTGCTCTGAAATAGGGATATACCTGTAGGAAGACATAGTTAAAGGAATTGAAAAGGTGTCCCCTATCCTGAAGGCCGCTGGGAAGCAGGAAACTTTCTTAGAAGTCTACCTTGTCTGATCTTTGGTAACCATGTGTAGGAATTATTTTTACTACTTTACCTTTTTAATTACTAAAATAAAGACCCAAATATTCCAATCTGGTAACACTGGGGTCTACCTTGGTATTAGAGTATTAAAAAGAAGGCATTCTTGGGGATCCCTGGGTAGCTCAGCAGCTTAGCCCCTGCCTTCGGCCCAGGGTGTGATCCTGGAGTCCCGGGATCAAGTCCCATATGGGGCTTTCTGCATGGAACCTGCTTCTCCCTCTGCCTGTGTCTCTGTCTCTTTCTCTCTTTCTGTCTCTGTCTCTCTCTCTCCTTCTGTCTCTCATGAATAAATAAATAAAATCTTTAAAAAAAAAAGAAGAAGAAGAAGAAGGCATACTTGACTAAAATCACACATGTAGTCAGGAAAATTTTCCCCAAAACAAGGTGAATATCAGGATTAAAATCTAAGACTCTACAGCTTCATTATCCCTTCCAACACTCTAACTCCTCCTGGATCAGAAATGATGATTGCCCCACATTGTCCGGTCTCCATCCTTTAAGAAGAGTGCTATTGAGTTTTATAAAGGGACATGTTCCTTGGCTACAGAGTATACTTCTCAGCAGCACTTGCAACTAGGTGTGGCTGTGTGATTTTGTTCTGTTCGGGAGGGGTGAACAGAGTTAATGTTTGTCACTTCCTGGTTGTGCCCTTTCAAGAAATGAATGTCCTTTGTCCTATCTTCTCTTTGCAAGAACTGATCCAAGGATGGAAGCTATATTTTGAGGATGACAAAGATTCTTCCAGGCTTAGACTACATAATTCTATTCTGTTATGTGACGTACACTTCTAAATGGTTTAAGCCACTTTATTTTTCTATCTCCATAGCAGCTTAGACTGTACCTTAGACTAGTGCCTCTCACATTCACTGCTGGCCTTATGGTTCATTCAATTTGTGTAGGTTTTCCTTCCCTGAATTACTCTATCTAGTGTCAAGTTCTACTAGTCTATTGACAGAGCCAATAGATATAATTCTATCAGTATCCACAGATTTGGTTATAGTTTCAGATACATGTATTGTTATATAGGTTTCCAATTCAATTTTAGTCAAATACTTCCCCTAATTTCCATACTCATGTTAAAAGCATCATGCCTTTGATAAACCACTTTTTATTATTTGAAACTGAATATACTTTAAATTCATTCCAATGCAAAAAAAAGTTCAAAGCTTAAAACTTTTCAAACTGAATTGCATTGCCCACCTATGTAATATGAAGTGTCCCTCGTTTTTACCTGGCTTTCTTTATTTTTCCATTTCAATAAGCTAGAAAAAAATTTTGGAGGCTACATTTGTTTCCTAATAGAGTATATAGGCCTCAATTCAGATTTTCCATTAAGCGTCTAACTTGTCGCCTCCCCTCAATCTTTAAGTATTGAGATTCTGGGTTTTCTGACTACACCAGTGGTGAGCTACTACTTGATGTACATTCATTCTTATCTAAATTTGATTTATATTGGTTTCTAACCTATTTTTATACATTATTTCCCTTGGTTGCAGAGCTGACAACTATCCACTGATTTTCCTTCATATTTTACCTAGCTTCATTACTGGTTGAGTAAATAAAACTAGAGAATTTCCAAATCTTGAGGCTTCTCTTAAATAGAGCTAACCTCCTTTGTAAGTCTTGTAGCATTTGCCAAGTTATCAGTTAAAATACTTTTCATTGAAAGGCCTGGAAAACCTAAATGAAAAGTACTCATACCAATATGTAAGTTGGTATTTATTACCAACTCACATAACAAAAATATTAAAGTAGACAGTTGCAGAGGGATTCAATGACTCCATATGTTATCAAATAACCAGGATCTTGCTATCCTGCTTTTTTTTCTACTGAAGAAGTTGATGATATCTCCTCATGGTTGCAGAATGGATGCAGCTGTTCTAAGTATTACATCTTCACATAAAGCATGTATGAAATCAATAAGGACAAGGACTTACATTCATATATCTTACCTTTTCCTTTTATAAAGGAAGAGTATCCTTCCAGAAACTCCCACTATAATTTCCTTCATATGTCATAGACCAGTTCTAGTTCACATGGTCTTTCTTAGCTGGAAGGAAATTTGGAAAGTATCTGGTATTTTCCGTCTCTTTTCTAGTTGTGTGGCCAATAGGAGAAGACAGAGCAGAATGGCTTTGGGGAATGTAACCATCAATGTCAGCTATAGCAAAAGAATAAATGTTGCAAAAGGGAGAAGCAGGAGGATTCCAAGAGACAAGAGCCTTCTTATGAGCCTTTTTCCAACTTGTCTCAGAACCTTAGCTATATGAATTAAAGAAATGAATTTTTTTCTCACTAATAAAATTATAAAGCAGAACATATAGTTTCATTGACTTATTTTCTATAACCAGCTAGGGAAAATTAATAAATTTATCTGAATGCCTGCCTTCAATCTTTGATGATATTTTATTATAACTCCCATGTAAGTAAGGAAAATGATTGATTTTTTAGGGGATGTTAAAGATAGCTATATCATTTGGGGTTTTTTTGTATTTTTTTGCTATGCATAGTAACCTCTCTGGTACTCAAAATTTTATTAAAACAAGTTGCTCTACATAGTTTTTAGAATCCAATGAGCCGATGAGAAATTAATCACCAATTCCATACAAATCCAAAGGCAATAAATCACAATGTTACATAAGCATAGCATTTTTTTCCCCTTCTTATCACATTCTAAGTGCAAGCAATAGTACAAAGATTTTCTCAGCCATTATTACACTGAATATAGGGGAAAAAACAGTTAGTTAACTGACAAACATTTGTCAACACATCTGCAGACACCAACCTAGGATGGTGCCTAATTACGAAAAGTTCTGTTACATTTGCTTGCATTAGGACTTACTTTAGTACTATTACTTAGTGAGAGAAGGATATAAAATAAAGGGGAAAGTGACACATAAAAAAGAATTATGAAAAGAAATTCTAGCTCATAAAATATTATGTCCATCATTTGGAACTTAACGCTTTGAGGAAAAGCTGCTGTCAGGCTCAGGCATTACCAGATTACAGGGAGGGTAAAGTGTAAGAACCCAGACTGAAGAGGATGCAACCTTCTCCCTAATTGCAGTGACAGGGAGCTGGAATGGCTGCTCCTGAGAATGACATGTCCACAAGAAAACAGCACCAGCAAGCCTTCATCCCAACAGCAGCTGGTAGGCAGCAGGGCTTGAATTCCTGATAGACCACAAAAAGCTACTGATCCTGGTGGAAAATGCTGAGAAGCATTCTAATTCAACTTGTCGAGCTTAAATTTTAAGCATTTTTTTTCCCTCTGAGCAGCAGGAACAGATGAACTCTCAAGAAATAAAGATCTCATTTTCATGGAAATCATCTCCCAAGAACGAGAAAAAAAAATAAAGAAAATGTATGAGGTAGACTTGGGATTGCTGTAAAAGACAACAGGTGTCAGGGTTTTCCATAAGGACTTAACTATTCCTCGAGGTATATTTTAATGACTTTCTAACAGTTGACATAGTTTATCTTCCCTTTGGAATAAACGGGATTCTGGTAACCAAGTGCAATATAATCAGCTCAGAAAAACAAAGTTTAGCTACACAACTACCATAAATGCAAGATGACTCCATATCTAAGGTTAACATGTCAACAGGATTTGTGGACACTGGGAAAGGACAAAGGTCTCACTGGTATGTGGTTCCTAGTAACTGAGCTGACTTTCTAAATACTCTTGTGATGAACCCGTATTTCTTTTTTTTTTTTTGATTTTATTTATTCATGAGAGACACAGAGAGAGAGGCAGAGATGTAGGCAGAGTGAGAAGCAGACTCCCCTGCGGGGAGCCTTATGTGGGACTTGATCCCAGGACCTCAGGATCACAACCTGAGCTGAGGGTGGACACTCAACCACTGAGCCACACTGGTGCCACTGAACCCATATTTCTGATCAAATAATAAAAATGTAATAAAACTTCAAAGGATCACAATAGAAGCACTATGAAAGCTCTTCAAAATGTAGACACCAGGACCCCTTTCTCAGGATTATGGATTCATAATGTCTGAGTTCAGCCCCAGGCAACTGTATTTAAAATGCTGCAAGGTGATCTGCTGGGCACCAAAGGTTGCGAATCACTGAAATACCCACTAACTTAAAACAGAACTGTCAGAAGTATTTACATTCTAATCTCAAATATGGGATTGATAGAAAAGTTTGATATAAAATAGTAGACACTCATGGGTTCTCTTCATTTACAAGCTTATTTCTCTATCTCTTCCAGCCTCCAGGCCCATGATTCTGCAAGCTTCACAGAGACAGAGATTATGTTCTTCTTTGTACTCCCAGCAACAAATCTAGTTGGTGATGCATGCTAAGAATTCTGCAAATGCTTGTGGAACAAACAATGAATCTTGCATGCATCGAATTCCCACATATTCTTCTTAGCATTTTCAAGGAAATGATAGAGATGTGACCTTGAGGTACCAAATATTCTATCCCTCTCTTTTATTGAAAAAGAAAGGCAACAAAAATGGGAGCTTTAGCATTAAAACAGTAACAGTGTTTAAACCTTTTATGATCACAAATTTGGGTGTAGCTTACATGGAGAGAGCCCATAGAGAGTGCTTCCAGACCAGGAAGCCCTCAGTGAGCTGTCCACAAGGGTAAATATGTTACATATATTAGGTGGGTTCTGTTAGGGTGTAGCATTTGTAGCGTAGAAAGGTGGATATAGGGGCTCCTGTGTGACTCAGTTGGTTAGGCACCTGCCTTGGGCTCAGGTCATGATCCCAGGGTCCCAGGATTGAGTCCCACCTCAGGCTTCCTGCTCAGTGGAAAGCCTGCTTCTCCCTCTCCCTCTGCTGCTCCCCTACTTGTTCTCTCTCTCTCTCTCTCTCTCTCTCTCTCATAAATAAATTAAAAATCTTTAAAAAAAAAAAAGGAAGAAAAAAGGTGGATGTATTCACTTATGTCTTGTTACAGTGATGAGCATCACCTTTGCCTTCTGTAACCAGGAAGTTATGTAAGCACAGCTTTGGGGGAATTCCTAAAGTCTTTTGGGCATATTTCTTCTCACACTCCCTTTAGCTATACACTCTCTACAGATTTGTGAGTTTGCCCATACACTAGCTTGAAAATTTGTGTGTAAGTCAATGAACTAGACCTATGTAAATCAGCTACATTCTTCTCCTTGAGAATCTAGTGAACGCTCTGTGATGGGGGACCATCTGAACTCACAAGAAAAATCTCTTGTTCAGTTCCAGAAAGTCACTGTCATCCTGAAGTCCATCCACAAATCTAAGGATCCTTGAAACTCAGGTGAGAAACCATGCAAATGAGTGAGTAAAATCTTGCAACCCTTATTTCTACATCATCTCTCCCCACTCACTCAAAACACTTGGCCAATTTCCACAGTTCAAACTTCAGACTCTCCTTGTCCATTCCTTTTGTCTTCCTTCCTCCTCACATGACCTAAAACAAGGAGAAACTTGGCACCTCCTTCACCAGGTTGCCAACCCATATACATTCACATACTAATGCATCCAACACAACTGCCAGAAGACTCAGTCACATGGTGTTACCTAATCACAGCAACCACTCTTAGAATTACAGCACACAACATGAACCTTTCCCAGCACCTGTGTACACAGCATCAGGTTATTCATGGCATAGACAAATCGAGGAAAAGGGGCTTCCGGGATTGCTATTTCATTTTCAATATTTGTGCTTTGTGATTGACATAATCTACCTTTTTAACATCAGCAGCACAACTGTTAAGTTATTCAATGGCACCTCAGCTTTACAGACATCCTTTCTCTTCAGACAGTGATTGTATCAGCCAAGCAGTTAGTGGAGCTCAGCATTGCGGAGAAGCACGTGGGGGCTAAACCTCCAATGCGGCAGATAAAATTAGGCACTGAAAAAGCAGACACCACCATTTAAGCTCTGTGTGTGAGCCCATTAAACTCATCCAGTTTATGAGGTTCATTCCTGCAGTGACTAAAAAATAAAATATGCATTTTTAGGAGGATAATAAACTTTTTCAAGTTCCCAGGGCAACATTTATTGCACTGGAACAGTCTTTTTACAAAATGGCATTTTAATGGCCCCAAAAGTTTTGCACATGGGATAAAACTTTTACATATTCCCCTATGGTCTGGAAAATAAAACACCATATCAATGAAAATCTCTAGATAAGTTCTAGTGTCTGTAAATGTGACTAAAAGTTAGGACTATATTACTGATTGCTTTATGAGACAGTTAAGTGAAGTTTAATTAGCCATCACTAACTCTACAATGATATACGTTAACATTACACAAATGCACACACACACACACAGAGATTCTCAAATATTTCTGAATACTACACACATATTTAAAAAGTATATTTTAAATGTACAGAGCCAATAAAGAACAAGACTAGCATTTTATTTTTTAAACACTATTTTATTTTGAAATGAAACTAGTTCATTTTAGAACACATGGAAAAGTTTCATTTTTTTAGTGGCTTCGAAGCTTCCTATAATATGGGTGTAGCACAGCATATTTAACTAGTTTACTTTCACTGATAGACCACTAGATATTTTTAGTATTTGGCTACTACAAACAATATAACATGAAATTTTGTTGATTATCTTTGAACATGCACTTTTAGACATAGGTACAAGTATACTCATAAGATAAATTCTCAGATGTGGAACTATTTGGTCAAAATGATTTTAATTTTCAAGTCTATCCCAAAATTGCCCTTGAGAGAGGACACAGCAATGTATCACTCCAGCAATAATATATGTGAGTAGCTATTTCTTCACTCTTTATATTCAGTGTATTATCAAACATTTTGGTGTCTATCAGTATATCAGATGAAAAAATGATATTTTACAAAGCTTTAACTTCCTCTCATTAAATAATGAGCTTGAGCACCTTTTGCTTTATATATATGTATTTTTTTATTGATTTGGGGAGCTTTTATATATTAAAGAAACTGGCCCATAGATTTCAAATATGTTGCAATTTTTCCCTACTTTGCAATTTGTATTTTGACTTGTCTATTTTTTTAACAGAAAGGTGTTATGGTTTCTATACTTAAATTTAAATTCTTTTCTTATAAAGCCTCTGGGACTTTGGTCCTCTTAGAAAGGAATTTTAATTTGAGGTGAATATTAAAACCAAAACCAAAAATAAAAAGCCTCTCCTGTATTTCTGAAAGATAAGAATGTCTTTACATTTACATAAAGTGTCTCAATAGCAAAACCTTTAATTTACTTAAATCATTAGTATTCTGTGAGTACTCTTCATAGAGGTGGTGGATGTTGATAAATATAAATGACAACTTTTTTAAAGATTTATTTATTTTTAGAGAGAGAGAGAGAGAGAAAGCAGGATGAGGGGCAGAGGGAGGAGAGAAGCTGACTCCCTGCTGAGTGTGGAGCTGGATGCAGGTTTGATCCCAGGACCCTGAGATAAAAACCTGAGCCAAAATCAAGAGACCAACATTCAATTGACAGAGCCACCAATGCACCCCAAATGATAACTTTTTAATATAATTGTTCGTAAGACTGAGTCCAAATTAAAACTTTGCAGTGGAACAACAGATTCATTATTCTAAGCCCCAGGACAAATATCCTGTTCCTTTCCCATTATCCGTGGGAAGTCTTTAGAGACATTTTAATCAAGAACTGTAGGTAAGAGTTCAAGTTTTACATCTGAATCCACAGAAATGAATGTTCTTTCTGGAAGGTCTAGTAACAAACTCTTTCTCTAATCATCAATTGAATGATAAAAGTACATTCACATGTCTGAATTAACTCAATCAACAAAATTTTATTGATCAGCTACTATGTACCAGGTTCTATCTAGGAACTTGGGATACAGAAATTAATAAAAAGATCAAGATTCCTATCCTCATGGAATCAGGAATAAGAGTATTAATGAAAATTTCTGCTAATTAAATAGAGCTATGAAGAAAAATGAAGGTAAGATAATTACATTTTCAAGTAATTCAAGAAAGAATTGCTCTTCTCAAAGAAAAATCTTTTATATTCCTAAAATTCTAAATTCCTCATTTCTTTATGGGCTGTATTGGCAATGGATCTCTGATTATCCATAGATTCAAAGTATGCAATGTATGTTGAAAAAAGTGAATCTTTTTGGGTCTTTCCTAGCTCAAGATTTTGAGAACTATTCAGAACAGTTGGAAGCTGGTAATCAGCCTTTTACTCCTGTTTTTTGAAATACTAAAGCAACTTGCATATGAAGCAGCAATAGAAAATAAATCTGTGGTACTACACTCGGCACAGTGCTGGACACACAGAGCTACTCTACCCATACACAGAGATCACTCCGTTGAGTGCGGGGAAATAAAGCCGTATTTCCCATTCAGTCTCAAGACAGAAATCTTTGATCAAGTGACCCACATCTCTAGAGAACAGCTTCTTACAGCCTTATTTAGGCCTTGGTGTGGATTTGCAAATTAACTGGAAAGACCATTAGAAAACATTTCTGTTTAAAGTGCTAAATGGGCTGCAACTTTCAAAACTACCCGGCCTGCCAAATTGTGATTTAAAGTGAAATTGGCATGAGCAGACATTTCCACATCAGCCTGTAGCACATCTGGTCCAGACCAAACAAACAGAAGATTTATTCTGTCAGGGAGATCATTTAGCATTCCTTTTCATGCTTCAGAAGGAGCCTGTACCTGTCACTCACCAAAGCGCTAGGCTTTTGGTGGCTAGGCTCTGTTGCTCTCCCGGACTAGCCTTGATCTAACACTTCTAAGGAGGCTCATGTGCACCGCTCCACCTGGGAGCCCAGTACCCATGCCAAGTTCATTTCCATAGTCTTATAGAAACCTCCTGGAGGATTTCAAACATCTGCTCATAAGTAAAGAAACATTGTCTTGAGCTCTAACAATAATATAAAGGGCAACTGAACCTTCTTTTGCAAATAAAGCAGAGCTGATAAATGATCTTATTTCACAGGACTGGGGGCAAGTTTCTTTGTGTCTTTCTGAATTCAAATCCTTAAAACGAATATCGTCAATCACGGGAAAAATTTAATGTATCCAGAGTTTTACCATTAACTGCACTGGTATAGAGTCAAAACTAAAAAATAAATCCAAAAACAAAAACAAAAAAGAAACAAACAAACAACAAAACAACCACATCATCTCGCTGAAACTAAATGGACATATTTATAAAAATTGTGTCATTATTCCTAAAATGTATTGTTATTCTCCCTGTCTCTCTGACTGTAGCCTCAGAGCCAAGTCTAACACTCTTGCTGTGTGAGCCACACAGCCACTTTCTTCTCTGGAATGTTAATCTGCTCCTGTTGGGAGTCAGCAACCCCAGGAGGATCATTTCCTGGCTTGTCTCATCAGAAATACTATTCTTTCTTTCTCACCCCTGGAGTACTAGGAATACTCAGAAGGGATAGATGTACCACCATTGAGAGTCCCGTGATTCCCTTATGATGTTAGCTTATGTGAATATGAAATATTTGGTTTCAACCTAAACACAAACTGGAAAAGGAAGTGGCAAATATTTTGCTGGGTACATGTCCTTTCTGATTTCTAGTTAAAATGTACCTCTGTTTCTTCTTTTGAGAAATACATGGGTTAGGCAAAATGTCCCCAAATGTCCTTCTAGTTGTAACATAATTATTATGAATTCCTTGTGGTTCTTTTATCCCTGAGGAATTCACTTAATTCATAAACACCATTACTTTGCTTTCATACTGACATGTGAATCTAGATCTAGGCAAACACAGGTGAGTTTATCACATAAACATAGAAAAGGTGTTTGCCTTACCTAAAATACAACAACAGTAAATATTTTTTAAAAATCTAGAGTTTCTAAGATAATTTTAAAAGTGCTCATCAGAGAAGGCATATCCTTTATACAAATATTTTCATCCTGTTGGTTTGTTACAGTACCAAGATAGTATGAAGAGTGAATTACATCTATACTTGCTTCACGTCTGTCTCTCCTACTGAGTCATTAATAAACATGACACCATAGTACTGCATTGTTAATACCCAGCTAGGTCTATGGAACTCAGAAAGCACTCTTCTCAAATTCACACAGAACATTCTTAAATAAGTTACATTCTAGATAGCACATTTGCCAATGAAAAATGTATATCTATACCAAAATCCAGCTTCTTCTGAAGAAAACAACAAAATTAGTCTTCTATAACAACAAAACTAGTTTCAACCAATCTTGAAATATATTGTGATATGAAAATGCTGGCGATTTCTCAGCATATCTGAACATTTTATCCACTTGGAAACTGTCAAGTGGGGGAAAAAGTATATGATATTCAGTGCCCATATAATTCATTTTAGTTGGATCTATTTATATTCTCATTCTTGTATTCTTATTTGAAGGTATGAAATTAACATTATAAATAGCATGTTTCTATACTTTCATCACAATAAATTAGAGTAACATATAGGAAACAAAGATTTCATCTTTCCATAGCAAATCTGGAAGATAACACTTTTAATTAAATAAAGGATAACACTTTTAATTAAAAATAGCTAATATTATAAGTAATAACTATCTAAAGGGAACCAGCTTATGAATAAAAGGAATTAGAAAGTTACTTTATTTTTCCAGTTTATATTCTTGTAAAGACTGCATGTAGAGACAAAGAAGGGATGCTCAAAGCAGACAAGAAATAACTTCATTTTAATAGGATACTGGACTGGTGAATGGGTTGAAGAGAAAAAAAGTCTATCTATAAAATATAAAATTTCAATCATGTAAAAACACATGGGCAATTCATAAACTCTGGCTCAATGAGATCATGCAATGTCTTCTCAATGCTGGCATTCTAACCAAGTATCACTAATCAATACCAGTCTAACCAGGTATAACCAATCAATCACATCATGAGCTAAGAAATAAAGAAACAAGAAAAAGTAACCAGTCTTGGTCATCAAAATAATAAGCCATGTATATAAAAGAAAAGAGCAACAGAGACAAAATATGGTCAGAATATATGAGAAGAAACTATACTTGAAGATAAATTCAATTTTGTTAAGTAGGAACTTTCAGAATGGGGTATTTTGAAACTTTTAAGAACATACTTGTAAACTTATTGTGTTATTTTGAGTTTAGAGTTCTAAATTTTTAACACATTCTGTTTGTATCTAATTACCTTATAATCAATCCTCATTTTTCACAGATCCCATATTTACAAATTTGCCTATTAGCTAAAATTTATTTGTAACCCCTAGATCAGTCAGTACTCACAGCTGCTTTCATGGTCATTTGCAAACATACACATGGTGACAAAAATTTTAAATCTTCCATTTCACACCCAACCTGCCTTCTTGTTTTAGCATTTAGACTGTAAACAAGGGTCCTATTGATAGTATATTTACTGCTACATTTTTTGCATTTTTGTGCTTCTTGTTGGGGTTTTAACTATTTATTTATGGTTTTATTTATTTATTTGAGAGAGAGAGTGAGAGCATGAGCAGAGGGAAGGAGAAGCAGACTCCTTGCTGAGCAGGCAGCCCTACAAGGGGCTTGATCCCAGGACCCTGAGATCATAACCTGAGCCAAAGGCAGATGCTTAACCAACAGCCACCCAGGTGTCCAAGGTGATTTCACTGTTTTAAATGGCCCTCAAGTAGTGTCTAATGTTCCTAAGCACAAGGAGCCTGTGATATTCCTCATGGAAAAAACATATATATGAGATGAACTTCATTCAGACATGAGCTATGGTACTATTGGCCATATTTAGTACTACTAAATCAACAATAGATATTATATAAAATGTCTTTAAATAGAAATACATAAAACAAGGTTTTATATTGATCAGTTAACCAAAATGTGAACAGAGGCTCACAGGAACCTAACCTTGTTATTTCCCCTAGGAGCAATGGTTCAGTATTTGCTACTATAGCAACTGTGGTGACTTCATGGAAATAATTACTGCGAATAACGAGATTTGATTGTATACATATGTATGCATGTGCGTATATATGTATATTTGTGTGTGTGTGTATGGGTGTGTGTGTAGGTTCTTCCTTTAAAATAAAACCAATCGAGAAGTTATCACAATTGAAAACCCCTTAAAATGTCTACTAACTGAGAAAATATTGTAGGGAAAAAGCAAAAATAACACTGGGTTTTGATTGTGTGTAATATTTTTAGCCATTGAAATTTCCATAAGGAGTTTTAGCACATGCAGTTAATTTGCATGAGAGGCAGCTGGAGCATATTGGCTCTTTCAAAGCCATTATGATTTATCAGCTCAATAATGCATGAGCTTAGACAAAGTTATACAACCGTCTGTATTTTTAACAAGGTGATGGAGTAAGAAATTTGCTAAAACAGCCATTCCAGACCCAGGTGACTAAAAGGAGGTTAGATCACTTACACAAACTGGAACACAATTTTATCAGTCCTGTTCTATTTGGGTCTCAGACTTTTTTTTTCTTGAAAATAATATTTTGTTTAGAGAAAGTGCCAGACTGACAGTCTGAGACACTGAAGTCAAATATTCATATATGCTATTAGTATAACATAGAAAGAGTTGATTAAAATCCCCACTAGAGTGACCTATGGAATTAGATTCATCCTGTACCAGGCATCATCTGAGAAAGAATAAACAATTTCTTTCTGTTTGTTTGATAAAATGTATGACATTTATTTATTAAACCTTAAATCTCATTTGGCAAAAATAGCTTGTTGGAAATGCCTCTTTATGATTTATTTTAACTTTTATAATATTTTATTTATTTATTTATTTATTTATTTATTTGAGAAACAGAGAGAGCACACACAAGAGCAAAAACAGGGCAAGGGTGAGGGGTAGAAGCAGAGAAAGAGAGAGAAGCAGACATCCCGCTAAGCAGGGAACCCAATGTGGGGCTTGATCCTAGGACCCAAGATCATGATCTAGCTTAACTAACTGAGCCACCTCGGTGCCCAGGACATGTCTTTTTTTTTAAGTGAAGTTCATGTCTCATGTTAAGTTTTGATAACCGTGTAGCCAAACACCCCTGAGAAGCTATTGCTATAGTAGAGGTATGAGCTACAAGAATTTGACATAGGCACTCTGAAGTCAATAGCAGCAACATGGAAAATCTAGAGGATACTATGAATTCAAAATATTGTGAATGAAAAATTAATTGATAAGACAATATTTAATGACCACTGGTATAAAAAAGAGAGATGAATTATTTGAAGATTCCAAGTTTTTATACCTAGGTTAATAGAATAGCTGTATTTGTTTTAGAGCTGGTATAAAAGCGTGAGTTTATCCTTTAGAACTCATTTTAGGCAATCACATCTAGACTATAAGCTTTAATATTTAATACACTAATTTTACAAGATAGCAAATGCCTATCTTGTTCTAGACACTCCTATCCCCTTTTCTTTGATAATATAGGAAAAAAGGGAAATAAGAGATGAATGTTACAAGAAACATATAGACCCCATCCTCCTTTCTCCTGGGACATCTTGGATTGGCAGGCTATGGTCCCATAGCCTCACCAAGTATGCTGATTGTAGACTTAAGATTTACAGTAGATCTCTCAATATAAAAGGCCACTGAAATGTGAAAATCAATCAAGCAGGGTGCCTGGGTGGCTCAGTCAGTCTGGGATCGAGTCCTGCATCCGGACCCAATCCCTATTCCAAGGGGAGCCTGTTTCTTCCTCTCCCTCTGTCTGCCTCTCCCTGCACCACCACTACCACCACCAAGCCCCTGTTTGTGCTCTCTCTCTCTCTATCAAATAAATAAACTCATACCAAAAAAAAAAAAAAATCAACCAAGCATCCAGTTATAAAGTTACTCTCTTCCATTTGGGTTAATCTTACTCTGAATACCAAATCAGGTGACTGACAGGGAAACCCGAAATTACTTACCACATTGCAGCCACAAGACTAACCGGAGAAAACTTCCTCCTTGCAAAGGCAGCCACACTGTCAGAGTTTAGAGTTAGTAAGGTATAGTTACCTATAACTTTGTGACTATAACCTCCCATTTCATAGCTGGGAAGCCTGAGGCTCAGAGTTGCAAACTGAATTAGTGCAGGAATGAAAACAGGAACCACATTCTCTAAGTAATACATTCTCAAAGTTAAGTGCTCAACTATTCTCTAGACCAGCAGCTCTCAAACTCCTCTGCACATCAGAATCACCTGGAGGGCTTATTAAAACACAGACTTCTGGCTCCATCCCTAGACCTACTCATCCCATAGGCCTGAGATGGGACCAGAGAAGTTGTATTTTGATGAGTTCCCTGGTGATGCCAACACTGCTGGTCTGCAGAGTGCACTTTAAGAACCACTCCCACTCCAACAAATTTCCTCTCAAGAAAAACTAGACCCTGCCCTGAAATGCCCAAGTACAATGCTTCAAAAAGAACATATAATCTGAGATACTGGAATAGGAGGGGCCTATAATCTCATAGCTAGAACAATTCTATCTATTCAGAAACCAAAGTGTACTTCACGATACAGGTATGATATGGCTATTCTGAAATGATTGCTAAGAGCTAGAGATCATTTTCTTTCCATACCAATGCTAAAATTTCTTGGACTTTGAGCAAACTGTATCATTAGGATTTGTCCAAATGCAAATAAAGGAAACATCATTTAGCTGCCTTTTTTTCTCCCAAAATTAAAATAATATTACAACAATTATATTATCCAAAGTCTAGGCATAGAAGTTAGCAAAGAGATATATACACAGAAAACATCATCAATAGATAAGAGAGATGAAGGAGGAGTAAATAGTATGTAGGTAGAAGCGTCCACATGGACACTGAACATTCTCAGGATGTTATCCAGATTTTTGACTTTAGTGTAGAGGAAATTAAGCATCAGAGTTGTCAGTGATATTGGGGAATAATTAACTTAGCAAAGAGACAAAGGAGGTGCTATACTTGAATAAGAAAAGCCTCAGGAGAGCAGGTTTTGAGATATCAGAAGAAATTCATGGTCTCCAGGCTGGAAACCAATAACCAGTCTCTTCTCTGGACTATGATGTCTATGCTTTGTGCAAGAATGAGGTTTCCCCTCAGATTTCCAAGAAGGCACAGCTTTGTTTAGGATCCAACAGTGGAAAGAATGTGGTAAATAACTATCTTATTCTAAATCTATGAAGAACCTGGGCATGTAGGATCAAGTTTTCAAAAAGAACAATTAAATAGTGAGTCCTTCTTAAAAAGTGAGACTGAATAGGATTTGGCAATAATAACTCAGTGATTGGACCTTTTTAGGTCTTGGAGCTCTTTTATTTCTGAAAATGTAATACAGACTTCCAGTTTTCTGACCACATGCCATATATTTCTAACCATCTCAATTCTTCTGTCTCATCATACCTGATATTTTATGTGGTTAATATCTCAAACTTTTTTTGTTTGTTTGATCAGCTTTCTGCAGTCTTGTATCATTTTATTTTTGGGTTAGGATCCGTTGCTTCTAATGCTTGCCAAATTTCTCAACTCCATTCTCCTTTATTATTCCAACAATCCATTCCTAGATAGATTCTACTGACTGCCTCTCTAGTTTCTCTGTTGGGAGGGTTAATTTTTCTGAGTACTACTGGAGAATAATCATCACATATAAATCCATGGTCTCCAAAGCAGTTGGGTCCTTGCCACTGCCTAGGAAGATTTCTACATGTTCTTATTTTTTTTTTAAAGATCGTATTTATTTATTCATGAGACACACACACACACACACACACACAGAGGCAGAGACACAGGCAGAGGGAGAAGCAGGCTCCATGCAGGGAGCCCAATGTGGGACTTGATCCAGGGTCTCCAGGATCATGCCCTGGGCCGAAGTTGGTGCTAACCGCTGAGCCACTGGGGCTGCCCTACAGGTTCTTAAAGTAGTGCGTCACTAATTCCCCACAGCCTAATTTTGAAATCTTCCCTGTTCTCCACAGGGCTCCTATCCATCTGCCTCCCTTTCACTCTCAACATTACTGAGCAAACAAACAAAAGACAAAACCCAACAATACTACCACCACCCCAAACCTCATCAACAATAGCAACAATAACAAGGTAGGGGAGTTTCCAGTAATTAATTATTATTTTAGAGTTCTATTTGACATACAACATTGTATGTGTTTACCTATTGATCTGATTGCCATTGTAATATTAGCTAGCACTTCTATCCCATCACATAATCATCATTCCTTCTGGTGTTGGGAACAGTTAAGATCTAGTCTCTTAGCAAATTTGACATTTATAATACAGTTTTGTTATATCTGTACTATATATATCTATACTATATTCTAGTACAGAATACCTAGTACTCTGTATTAGGTCTCTGGGACTTACTTACCTCCTAGTTGCAAGCTTATACTCTTAAGCAGCCTCTCCCATTCCTCCACATCCCACTGCCAACCACCCCCCAAACCCTGGGAGTTACAGTTATCTTTCTTCATCTTCTGAAATAGTGGAAAATAAGTATCTTCCTGAGACTGACCCCCTCCTGAGCATTCTAGCTCTCAACCATTCCCATCTTTTCAGGTATTTGATTCACCTATTACCTTATTTTTGAGTCTCCAGTTTTTTTTCTCTATTGCCTCTTTTGAATCAGTCTTTAAAATATGCTCAATTTTCTTCAATTTTCAAAAAGAAAAGGTACCCTTCCACAACCTATGATCTTCTCTAACTCCCACTCACTTTTCCTCCCTTCCGCTCCTCATAATGTATTTCAGCTGTGTTTGCCATCTTTAATTTCCGATCTTTTCAGTTACTTCTCAACCTGCTCTTCTCTCTGAAATGCTACTGAAATGGATCTGGCCAAGGTCATCAACAAACTTTTCATGACTGCATTCTTTAGGAATTTTTCACTTTTACTTCTTTTGTTTTACTGCAGGATTTTATGTTATTGAACAAGGAGAGCCTCAGAGAAGCATGAAAATGGACAATTCCAGGCAAGGGATTATGGCATAAATATGAGCCTGTGTCATGGAATTAAAGGAGACAGTGAAAAGATATTTTGGGCCGAGCACAAGCTTTCCATAGAATAAAGGGAATGGGGAGGAAAGTACGTTGGTATTAGATTATTGGAAGAGCTCCTTGAATCCCATGCCAGGGAATCCAGACGGCTTTCCACTGTGACCGAGGATTCTTTTGTCAAACTTTTGGAAAAGAGAACAATGTAAGATATGAGATGTCCATTATCATTTATCTGTCACTGAGTTTCAAATGAGGTGACTCAGGCTTACTTATGCTTATGGCCTAAGTCATGGGCACTTTAGCTAAGGGAAAAATAAGGAATTACTTTTGCTTTGAGTTTGAGGCCGGGCAAAAATTTCCGTGAAATCGAGGAAGGCAGTTGGAGTTACAGGACAAGCCCTGCCGGAAGGATAGCACAGACATGCAGACGACGGAGTTATTCCTGGAGAAGTGAGTGCTGAGGAATTCATCAAGATCTCTGTTGAGACAAGCCAAGCAAGCCATTCTCAAGATAGTCCCTTCCTTCCTTTCAATTTGCCTTTTCTTTTTTCTTTCTTTCTTTCTTTCTTTCTTTCTTTCTTTCTTTCTTTCTTTCTTTCTTTCTTCTTTCTTTCTTTCTTTTCTTTCTTTCTTTTCTTTCTTCTTTCTTTTCTTTCTTTCTTTTTTTTCACTCAGAGAATTCCTTGCAGTACATTTGCACAGAGTTCCATTTTATCTTACATTTAAAACTGTTGTCATTCATAGATGATACCATTTTTGTTACACTGATAGGTCCTTTAGTGACTGGTGGGTAAGGCACATTTTTTCCTTTTGACAGTTGGCTTGCAATTTTTTTTTTCTGTATATGCTGAATTGCTTTCTTGCTCTTACAAATATATTCAACATCACAGTTCTGCCACATGACAGACAGAGAAGGCCCTGGCAGATTCCAACTTCAGGAAGAAATTATGTCTGTTTCTATAGTACTATCAAAAGATCCATGTATGTATGTCAGGAGATACCTTTGCATTCACAGTGCACTTCCATGAAATGAAAGGCATACAATGTGAAATTCTTTGATTTTATTTTAACCAATTGGATCATTGTGTTTTAAATTAGTTGTTAAAGAGTTGATCGTTTAGAAACTGGATACTGTGTGCTTTTTATATGATTTCATACACATGTTTTAAAGTACAGTGTAAGAGTTGATGCTTGAATTTGATGTGTTTCTTGTGAAGTTTGGGATCTATAAACAGACAGTTATATAGTTCTAAGTATTAATGACCAAATATCAAGGTTCTGATGATGTAGATATAGAAGTAGATAAAAACTAGAATGTTTGAAATGGTCTATACAGTCTGCAACAGTTTCTAATAGATTTTTGTTGCATTCTACCCACAGATACTGATCCTCCTTCGGTAATGTGTGGTATCTTCAATTAGAATTCACGATTACTCTATGACAGTACACTAGATTTGTCACTGTCTTTCTGGAAATGTTGTATTTGTTAAAGTCTTTCAATGTTCATTCTGAGAAACTTTGCCCAGTGTATCATGTATATATAATATACATAATATTATATTCAGCATCTACTTAATATCCTTCAGATGTCAATTACTGAAGGTTTTTTGAGAGTAGGGGCTAGGCCTTTCTGAACATCTCGCCTCTGCACCAGATGTTGTGCTTTCTACATAAGTGGTTATACAATTGTTTTTTGCATTGAGGTATTCTATTGATAGACCCTCAATTACCTGTAAGACCACCAAATCTTGTGGGTCAAATAGCTGAGTTTATTAAATTTACTGTAGCATGGGGAAACACTGTTTTTGGTAGTGTTTGGTAGAATCCTAATTGCCTCCCAAAAGAAGGAAGTAATTGAAGAGCTTTTGTAAAATTTGGGGGCCTGGGGTCAAATGATTGAACATGGGTCTTTCCAGAGGTCACAGTTTGGACAGGGCAAAGTTTGTGACAAAATAGGCAAGGCTCAATGAGTTGATTGCTTTTAGTACATGTGAGAAACATATTGTCCTATGTAGATAGCAATTTTCCTAGAGAAGCCCGTGTTTGAACAAATTAGTGTACAAGAAAATCCTGAAGCAAAGAGTAAAGTTATTTATTGATATGCAGTCTGATCTTTCTGGCTAAAAAAATTTAAGTGTGAACAGTTATGTTGACACAGAGGGTCTCAGTTTTCAGAGCTGACCAAAAGTGGAAAAGATCCTGCCTGAATCATTTCCTCAGGACAAAATCATTCTTTGTGAGGAGTAAGAAATTACAGCATCAGATCTAACACATTGTTTAGTTCTTGAACATGAGGAAAACTGTTTCCATTATTTTGTAATCTGATCTCAAACTAAAATCATTAGAAATAAAAGGACAACAGACTTGATATAACTCTTCTATATGACTCAAGACCATCAGCTTTTAGTCTCTCCCATGGAAGGAAAGAATATCCAAAGTGAAGTTCTCTTAAGAATTCTTTTTCCTGTCCATCACAACCCCTTGGCTCCTTGGAATTTGCAGCTCTAATACTGGAAGATTCCTCAGCAAATCTGCCATTCTTCCTTCTTTTGATTCAAGTTCTTTGAAATCTGGCATGAATTAGTTCTCTAACCATCCCCTTCCCTAGAGCCATTTCTCTTACTCTTTCTTTTCTCTTTCCTCAATTGGTAGGAGATATTTGCCTCCTCCTTTGCACTCAACAGCCACATTTCTAAAAGTATTTCATCCTCTTGGCTTTCATAATGGAAATGTTAAATTTTCCACAGAGGATGTGCCCTGGAGGGGAGTTTTGCTTACACCCTAGAATGGATGTCAGTTAATATTTAGACACAATTAATTAACGGTAAACCCTAAGGCAAGCTTTGCTGTTAGGAAAATCAGACCATATCCCCTATCGAATGAAGGACTGCTTCCCTGACCAAGTCAGCAGATGTTCTATTATCAGCAAAGACTGACATCACATGGTTGGTGGATGGGGACATAGATTAATTAAGAATATTTAAAATGTATGGCTGAAATAGAATCATACTTTCTTAAGCTAAGTTGCCAAGGTGTCCCCTTCTCCTGAGTTTCTCTTCTACCACCTTTCTCCTCCTTTCTACCACATTCCAGATTCCAGTTCCAGATGCTTTTATAAGTTTCAAGATTTCTAAAAAGATCTTTGAGTCACAGTGGGGTCTTCTCAGATCTTTTTCACATAATTCTGCCTAGAGTGATTTGAAGATTTAATTGCCACCATATTCATTGAGAATTTTTTAAGATACTCAATTTCATGTTTTTGCCTCAGGACATATGTGGTCGAATATAATGACTGAAAGTTTAATCTTGACAGTATAAATACATGAAAGCATGTATGAGATAGAATAAGCTATTTACAATGTAGTGAATACTGGAATTTACTCAATCCAAGAATATTCAGTTCTTCTTCATTTTTGAGTTATCCATGAAATGTGTTTATCTTCTAATTTATTTAATATCTTATGAGTGCCTATTGTGTTCTAGTATATTTATGAAAAAATAAATTTAGAAAGGACCAATTGGTAGGGACACATGCAGAGTGTGTGTGTTGGGATGGGAACACTTCTTCCCCATCCAGATGTGGAGGGAGCTCACATCTGACCTAATCTACACTTTTAATTCACTCATGTCCAGCATGAGAAGACAACATGGGTGGACATAACCACCACCTTTCTGATCTCTGTACCTTTTCAGTATTAGTATTTGCTGGAAGTTCTTTCTCATACTGTATCACACCTAGCAGAGTTGGCACATGGCAGTGTTTGCTTTTTCTAGTAAGTTTTTACGAAAAAGTAATTGTCTAACTTTGGAGTTAGGTATCAGGGACCCCAACCACGTACTGCCCATTGTAAGCTCTATCAAAATAAATATATTTTATATTCCATTCACCTTATTGTTTGATCTTAATTGGCTCAAAATTCAGGTGGGAAGAAGGATACAATTTAACTAAATCAACACACCTCAATAAAGTGGAGAAATAACTATGATTAAGGTTTAAGTTTCAAAGCATTTAAAAGCAATATAAAAAGGAAAGCAAGTAGTTCTAACTGGAGCGGAAGCAGTTACAGAAAGAGAAAATCAAGGAATATTTGTTTAGATTATAAACTCAAGGACAACAGGGGTCTTGTCTGTCTGGGTTTATACTGTTTTCCCAGAATATAGCCATAGAGAATGAACTCGTGAAGAAGGTCAAGAGTTCCAGGAGCTGGACGAGAAATACAGGATAGACAAGAAGAGAGAGATGGGAGTCTGGAGACACAGGAGTAAAACTGGTAAGCCGGCAGGGATAAGAAATATACGTTTCTCGAAGACTGAATATACCAAAATGTTCACTTGTCAAAGCTTTCTATCAAAATGAAAGCATAAAGTCTATTTAATCCACAAAATGTACTCACCCTGTTATCGTATTTTTTTCCTCACAGTAGCGGAGGACATCTCTGTTATTTAAATATTTAAGTGAAACAACTGTGATAAAGAATAAGACTATATGTATGTTGTAGGATAAAAAGCAAGTCAAGGATTTTGTTATTCTCATCTGTTAGGATACGTTCTGAATGTGGCTTAAATTCCTAAAGAGCATTCCTGGCACTCAACCAATTGTTTTAATGAACTATAAACTTGAATCTATAATATTTATATTGATATAACCACTAAGAGGTGTGATTAGAATCAGGTTTGATGCCAAACTTTGTAGCTGTTTTATTAAAGATACAGTCATACTTCATTTTATGGCACTTTACTGCACTTCGCAGATAGTTTTCTACAAATTGAGGGTTTATGGCAACCCTGCATCCAACAAATCTATTGGCGCCATTTTTCCAACAGCATTTGGTCGTTTTGTGTCTGTGTCATTTTTTAGTAATTCTTATAATATTTCAAGCTTTGTCATTATTATTATTATATATTATGGTGATTTTGATTAGTGGTAACAATTCACTGAAAGCTAGGATAGCAAGTATCTTTTAATAATATTTTTAAATTAAGGTATGTACTTTTTTTAAAGACATAACACTGTTACACACCTTAACAGTCTACTGTATGGAATAAACACAACTTTTAAGTGCATTGGGAAACCCAAAAAATGCATATGACTCATTTCATTGTGATATTTACTCTCTTGCGGTGATCTGGAACCAAACCCGCAGAATCTCCAAGATATGTTTAAATTAACATTCTTTCCAGATGCATTTCCTCATCTGTCTTCATTTCAGAATGCAGTGGCTATCTGTCATGCCCCTGTCCTCTTATTTTCACAATCAGTAAACCACTCAGCTAAGGAACTGCCCACTGAAAAGCCTACCAAGTTAGGGTACAACATGGCACTCCCTGAAATACTAGCAAGTCCTGTTTTATCCTAGAGTTATAGGCAACAAGGCTTTGAAATGATGACCAACAAAAACTTTTTGTTTGTTGCCCTTTAAAAAAAAAAATGTTTTTTGTTGTGTGTGTGTGTGTGTGTGCTTTTTTTTTTTAAAGAATAAGAAATGAACTCTCTGAAGAACAAAGAAAGCAGCAACTCCAGATGTATTTTAAGCCTAAGGAAAGTTAGAAGCCAGAAGAGAATATGAGTGGCAGGACATATACAGTCGACCTTTAAAGGTTTGATTTCTGTTTTAAGTTCTGCAAACGCCCCCGGCTTTCCCCCACATAAAATAAAAAAAAAAGACTTATGTTCAAATGTGGCCTTCGCCCTTCACCCTAACACCAAACGCCATGAGGAAAAAAATTAGGGGTGGGAAGGCAACATGTCTATAAAGATATGAATATCCATCCCACTGTACCAGCTGAATCAAAGATGAAGCTCTGAGATTTGTGCTTCGTGGAGAATCACGATGTAGTGTGATGATTCTTAAGCATGGGGGTCACACTCAAAAAGTGTTTTGCAGCAGAGCTAGTGAAGAACCTGCTACCCTATTTCCTCCTTGGACCATCCTTCCTGAATCACCTACCAAGAGTCTGCATTTGACCTTAGATGCGAGTCCCTGCAAGGCAAAATCACTTTGATCTGTGATCTTTGCTTCATCTGAAGTTTAGGTTATCAGATCATTAACACTCTGGCTATGTGCACACCAACATTATTAAGCAATGCAGAATGGAAGAAGTTATCTGGCAAATCTGCGCTCCCATGCTGCCCCCCCCCTCTCAAAAAGTCCATGAGACAAATCTACTTTAGCTTAAAATATTTAGAAAATGAAGAAAAAATGACCTTGTTATTAGCTGAAAAGTATAGATAATTGATTCCATTTTCTATTTTACTTTGGAATGGACTAAGTTTTATTCTCTGCTCAGTTACAATTTAGTTCATTATTATTAAAGACCATTAAGAGGGTGGTTCAGAACAGTTTCTGCCAAGTTCAATATACATTTTTGCTAATGGTCATTGCAGTGAGAACAGTTTAGGAAAGCAGGAATGAGCGTGGATTCTAACTTACAATTCAAAATCCTGATATAGAATATTTTGAAATCTATTAAAATTATGAGATTCAGACAGTCCCATGGGCTTGTGTACTTGATAGTTACTTTTTAAACAATGAGAAAGACAATACATATAGAAAAAAATAGTAAAAGCCTGTATATGTGATGCATGCATTAATCATATAATACAAATGACCAATGAACATATGTTTAAACTCACTAGTAAAATTTAAAATATCAAATTAAAATGAGATGCAGTAGCACAATTTACCAGATTGGCAAAGATGAATAAAATAAAGAAAGAAAAAGGATAATACCATGGCTTCTTGGTCTTCCCCATTCAACTATTCAAAGTGAAAACACCTATGACCTTTCTTAAAGGCAATCAGCAAGCTACAGAGGAAGTTTTAACAATGTGCACATTCTTTGTCCCTGCAATAGCACTTCCAAAGTTTAGTCCCAATAACATACTAAGGATGGATACAAGCTTCCACCCTTAACTTCAGATATATTATCTTACTTCTTTACATTATTACAAAATTTGGAAATGAGTGCTATATCCAAAAGTAAGAATTGGTTAAGTAGGTTGTGTTAAACCCACAAACAGAACACTAGGCAACCATGAAAAATGATATATCTGTCTTATGTAAATATAAATGTATTGATATATAATGAAGATATTTATCACACTTATCACACAACATATTGGAATAACATGGAATCTTATTATAGGTATTTATTTATTTAAGAGAGAGAGGGAGAAAGAGGGAAGAAAGTGCATGCTAATGGGGAAAGAGGGAGGGGGGCTTGAGATGAAGAGAGAAAATCTCAAGCAGATTCTACATTGAGTCTGGAGCCTGACATGGGGCTCAGTCTTATGGCCCTAATAACATGACCTGGGCCAAAACCAAGAGTTTAGATGCTTCATTGACTGAGCCACCCAGGTGCCCCGGCACAAAGTCATTTTATAAAAGAAAGCATAAAAATAGTCTCTTCCGTGTTTTTTAAAAGGGTATATATCCCCCAAATGTTAACATAGGTTGCTTTATGTTGTAGAATTTTACATATTTTTAGTTTTTGACAACTAAAATGCATATAATTTTTTTTCTTCATTTACACTGAACAGATCAAAGGGAAGTGGAGATATATAGGTAATCTACAGCAAGGAGCAGAGAAATAAAATTGTGAGCCCCATATCATTAAGTACAGAGATATTTGGTTAAAACTATGTGAATATAACTCCAAATAACTTTATGAAAATACAGAATGGGGCAGCCCCAGTGGCCCAGTGGTTTAGCGCCACCTTCGGCCCAGGGTGTGATACTGGAGACCTGGGATCGAGTCCCACATCAGGCTCTTGCATGGAGCCTGCTTCTCCCTCTGCCTGTGTCTCTGCCTGTCTCTCTCTCTCTCTCTCTCTCTCTGTGTCTGTCATGAATAAATAAATAAAATCTTAAAAAAAAAAAAAGAAAATACAAAATGAAGGCATTCTCTGTTGGTTGCATATTTTGGTCTTCAATATATAATTTAGAAAGTTTTTCACTTATTGGAATTCCTTAGTCAAAATATGACTGATTGGGAGTTTGGCCTAATCTCTCAGAAATAAGAGCTCCAATCTTCTCACAGGTATATCGGATTGTAATGCTATCCTACACTGCACAGTTCTTCAGTAGTTGTTTATGAACATTAATGGAATTCCATTTACTTTCCTAAATAAAAGATGTCATATAAATTCATAAAGATGGTAATGACATGCTGTTATAAAAGAAAAACATGTTTTTATTTATAATTCTCTTTCCCAGTGGTATTTTCTGTACTCCAAGCAGAAGTGGAGGTTTTGCCTGAATTATCAGGATATTGCCACACTTCCGATTTTTGTTTTGCTAGGAAATATCTGACATATGGGGCTTGCCCAAGGTTGTTTAAAAATGAAGGAAATGCCATGAGGGGAATACAGACATTCTGACTAATTCAAATGTACCTCTCATTATTTATTCATTCATTCATCCATCCATGCCAACCCAGTTGTAAGATCCATTCCTCCCCTACTGGGATCTTCTCTTCTTCCTCTGACACCATTTCACAGGCCTATTTTACTACTGTCCTCCACTTTCTTCCCACCTCAGAGCTGATATGTCTTTAATTTCATAAGATCTTTTGTTCTCAAATAAATAGATTTTAAATCATATACTAACTCCCCCTAGTTGACAGTGGCCACATGAAAAGATTTGTTAAGAAGGATTCTGGGGACTCCTGGGTAGCTCAGCAGTTGAGGGTTTGCCTTAAGCTCAGGGCATGATCCTGGAGTTCTGGGATCAAGTCCCACATCGGGCTCTCCATGGGGAGCCTGCTTCTCCCACTGCCAATATCTCTGCCTCTCTCTCTCTCTGCCTCTCATGAATAAATAAATAAAATCTTAAAAAAAAAAAAAAGAAAGATTCTGAAGAAAAAAAGCAAAAGGATTCTGACTGTACCTCCAATTTATTTAGAAAAACTTCCATGACTGGTTAGTAATGTCTGCCATTTGTAAAATTGAGGGGGAGAGATGGAGATAATCACATGAAATTTTCATTTTCAAGGGGCACATTTCTAGTTTGAGTCTTCACTCCCCTCTGCCCCTTGCTAATATTGTGGACACAGCTGCCCTGCAATTTGGTGCTTTGAGGGTTGCCCCATCAGTGTTCTGGGCCTGAAACATTCATCTACATAGAAGCTTGGTGGGAGCCATGATGCAGCCCCTGATTCTTCCTGATTAGGAGAAACCTTTCCCCTCTTCTGGGTACTCAACTCAACCTGGGTACTCAATACAACTCAGTGCAAGTGAATGTCATATGGCATAAGTCCATGGGTCATATAATAGCCCGCCAGCCCTATCAATCTAACTGCCTCCAGAGAAGAGAACCAGGTCTTTGCCAGCAGCTTCAGAGTCCCAAATACAGTCCACCCCCCTGAATGGCTATCAGAGGGACCTGTTAGCCACACTACAGACACTGATCTTGCTGAATTTCTTCTTTCTCTTAGTAGCATACTCTACTGACTAGTGCCTTGAGTGTTGAGTTCTCCGCAGGGACTCTGAAGCCTACATGAGGTGGTGGGTGGATGCCTATGGGTTCTTATTGCTAACGGTTGTCTGTGTTCTGATCTTTGCTCACCTCCAGTGGCAGGAGTCCTCACTTGGGGTTGGTACTTGGATCTTCCTGCGCAATACCTACTAAAACAAATTATCAATCTTTCTTTCATTTTTTAAATCTACAGTAAAGCCAGCCCTGGCAACTTTCAATAGGACAAAACAACCCCTTCCTAATAGTTTACTGTATTTCCATTCTCTCCTTAAGACTTGATTCTCCATTCTATTATATACGGAGCATCAACCAAGTTTCCAACTTGGCACTGGGACTCCTTGAAAAATCACTTGAGAACCTGAATGGAACAGTGAAAAGCCTATAGCCAACCACACTCAACTCCAGCACTCACTGGAAGACTTCCCCTGGGATTTACATAGAAAGTGATGCCCTTCAGGCTAATTGTATCTCTGGCTCTATTGAAGAAAACAATACTTCCTAAACATTTAGTGGGTAATGAATGACAATGTGTCCCATGTTTTTTTTCTCTTCTGTTTCCTTTTTTCCTTCCTCTTCTTGCCCCCTGCTATATTTGAAATGTAACTTAAATAATAATACCAGGCAGAAACTCACCCCAGGAAGCTAACTAAACTCCTGTCTTGAAGTACTTGAATACAAATAAACACAAAACAGGAATTAAATGCCACTGAAGACTGTTAACCATCTGAACTGAGTAAGATTTTAAGCAATTGCATAATATTGCCTCCAGCAACAAACCTACCTAATCATATGAGTCCACACTACTTCAGCACAAATATACACATTGCAAGACAAAGCCACATTCAGCCTGAAACTAAAAGCAGTATGATGCATCCTGAAAAATATTCATCCTAATATACAAGGAAAGAGCAAAAGGAATAAGTTACATAAGAAAACTATCTACCCAAAGGTTTCTTGGCAAATAAACAAAACAGGGCTAATGTACTGCAAACAGTTGTATTCCGCACCAAGGGGAAAAAAAGTCTAAATTTTGCATTCACCATTGGAAAAAAATTTTAAATATTGATTAAAATGTTAGGTATAAGTGATAGTGTGCATTAGGCTCTTAGAACAATCCTTATATATGGTAGGCACCATATGATTTTGCTATTATTATTACATTATCCCCATTATTAATTCAGAAGTCCCTGTGCCTCTTCCATCACCTGGACCCAAATTTATTTAGGTCAGAAAAGCTGTGTATAAAAATATACAATAAATGTTTGCTGTGACAGCAAGCATCTCACTTTGCATGTCCAGATCTCATTTGAATTTGATTTATTTATTTATTTATTTATTTATTTATTTATTTATTTGGGAGATGGAGAGAGAGCACACAAGCCAGGGGGAGGGTAGGGGGAGAAGGAGAAGCAGGCTCTGTGCTGAGCAGAGAGCCCCAGGTGGGACTCTCTCCCAGGACCCTAGGATCACAACCTGAGCCAAAGGCAGACACTTAACCAACTGAGGCCACCCAGGCACCTTTCCAAATATCTTATTTGTACTTCTCTTTAGAATGGGAAGCCTGTGCTCCATGACTAAGCCACCCTACATAGATTACCTGCTCTGCCTGTGGGGAGGGACAATTGAGTAAAGGCTCTTGAAAAGGTTATGAATGCTCTTGCCTCACAAGTACACAAGATTGTGAAGTGAAGGGGAAGAAGGCTTCTGCCTCCAAGGTAAAACAAACAACAAACAAACCAAAACCCTCTCCCTTGGGATGCCTGGGTGGTGCTTGAGCATCTGCCTTTGGCTCAGGGCATGATCCCGGGGTCCTGAGATCGAGTCGTACATCAGGCTCCCTGTGGGGAGCCTGCTTTTCCCTCTGCCTGTGTCTCTGCCTCTCTCATGAATAAATAAAATCTTTTTTAAAAAATAAATAAATAAAAACTCTCTCCCTAAAACAAAAACACTTTCCAAATATTTTAGCACCATATTTCTCCTGTCGCTTGTGACAATGAATTGCTTTGTCCAAAAAGGCCACTATGCTAAGATCACCACAGAGACCTCTTATCATGAAGAAGTTTCTAAGATAAATCTTTAGTTCTGTGAAATGGGTCATGAGAATGGGGACACCAGCCACATATATTCTTCTAGAAAAGTCAGTTGAAGTCTGAATCATGGTGAGATGCCCTCAATGGAGAGCCTTAACCAGCCTGGAAAAGATGGGCACTGGACAGAGACAGTAGTGGTAAGGGGAATGAATTACTGCTCATTGGCAGTTATTTTCTCCCCAAGTCTAACCTTCCTAGTAATTTTAATTCCTGACTCAAGTTCTCAAGGAGAGTATGAGCATAAACCCCAGTTTGCCCAGGTCAGTGTCAGTTTACTTGTTTTGTCTCAATATTATTATTGTATTACTAGTAATACCCTCTTTCTCTCTAAAAAGTGCCCAGTTTGGATAATCAGTCATATGGTCATCCCAGATATAAGCAGTGTTGAAAAAGAAAAAAAATGGATGATGACATTATGCTTCCCTTTCTTCAACAGAGAAGTTGAATTGGAGCACTCAGTGCTCCAATCTCTACCTTCCATCCTCCTTACTCTATTTCTGATGACTTATTCCCTTACAACTATAGAAAAAAAAAAAAAAAAAAAAAGCAGAAATAGCTGAACAACAAGGTAACTTCCTATAAAGGTTAGAAAATAGAAATTCAAGATTGTTTCATCTTTCTTTCTTAAGATTTTATTTATTTATTCAGGAGAGACACACAGAGAGAGGCAGAGACATAGGCAGAGGGAGAAGCAGACTCCCGGTGAGGAGCTTGATGCAGGACTCTACCCTGCATCAAGGGGACCCCCCAGATCATGACCCCGGGATCATGACCTCAGCCAAAGGCTGCCGCTCAACCACTGAGACTCCCAAGACTGTTTCATCTTTCCCTGGACTATACTATCCAATGCCTACATAAATCTGAAGTGAATAAAAGGAGATTTGTAAGCCACTAACTTGAACTCAAGGTTTATATGCACACCATCACCCTACTGGGGAGTCAGAACAACTTAAGAGAGACAATTTCCTCTACACAGGACCATGTTCCTTCAGTCCTTGATAATCTCCTTTCAATACATGAAAGACTTTGTCATAGTAATTCTTGAGTTCCAAATGTAATGAACTGCTTAAATTACCAACAGGGAATTTCTGCATAGAACCAAGATCCAGAAAGCTTCCTAAATATGACCGCCAAATTGATTCTGAAACATTTTGGTTAAATGTATCATTCATACAAAAACTTTCCAATCATCAGTATTTGCTTTCATGATTTCAGCATGTATATGTCCAACTTGCCACGTTGTTAAATTTTTTAAAAATTCTGGGCCTCAGGCAGCCCGGGTGACTCAGCAGTTTAGCGCCGCCTTCAGCCCAGGGCCTGATCCTGGAGACCCAGGATCAAGTCCCATGTTGGGCGCCTTGCATGGAGCCTGCTTGTCCCTCTGCCTGTGTCTCTGCCTCTCTCTCTCTCTCTCTTTTTGTGTCTCTCATGAATAAATAAATAAAATCTTAAAAAAAACAATTCTGGGCCTCTGTTTTACCAAATCTTTTTCAGTATCATTAGGTACTGAAATTCCTCCCAATGGACTTTGTAACAGGAGAGAATTAATACACCCTTGAAGGTGCCTAGATAAAAAGGAATATGGAAGAAAATTCACATTTATTGGACTGTACAATCTACCAAGTGCACTGAGTTAAATGTTTTTCTTTGGTTTATCTTGTTAATCCTTGTGAGAGTCTGGCAAGATCATCTTCCATTTTACAAATGAGGAAACTGAGCTCCAGAGAGCAAATTGTCTGCGATTCCACAAATACTAGATGGTAAATCTGAAGCTCCAACTAGAACCTGTTTGTTCAAAAGCCTGTGCTTTGGTGCTGCTCTCTGGTATTTTTCAAATTTGGGGGCTTTATAAAGCATTTCACAGAATGACTGTCCCAAGGAACAAAACTAGGATTCCAGTGCAGGACTATCTCATGCTAATATTTTAAAATCTTCACCAGTATACTATTTTCTCTTATAAAAAGGAGATAATAAATATGATAAAGTTTTGGGAATTTTTCAAAATTGTATAAATGCAAGGAATTATTTCTTTTATTAAAGTGAAGATGAAGATGAAGTAGTTAGGCATCTCTATACTCTATTTTAATCCATAGTCTGCTTCTTGCTTCAGATTTAAAGCTTCTGGGGGCCCAAGTAGTGGGAAAGGCTACTGTTACCAAATTCAATAGTGAGTCCTATCTGCTTTACCTTGCTATCATCTCAGCTACTGATTCATCAAACTGCACAGGTTTGTACATAATCTCAATACCAGATGGATCCAAAGAATCTGGATATTTCATCATGAAAACAAATACAGAGTGGGAGAAGAGGAGAAATCTTTATGTAGACTCAAAGAATTTAAATAGAATCATCTAATAGCAAGGCTGAAATAACAAAAGCAATAGCAAAATGCCAGGGCAAGTACTTACACAGTTAATCCAGAAGGATTAACTTCCCAAAACGAATGGACAGTCTTCCTCAAACACTTCCATTGTGTCTTTCTCACATTGAGAAGGACTCAACATCATTTCTTGCTATCCCTGACAAAAAATGCGTGACCTGAATCTAATCTTTAGGAAAACTAAACAAGCCCAACATGAAAGATAATCTTTTCTTTTCTAAAATATTGAGGAATCCAAAAAATAAAATAAAATAAAATAAAATAAAATAAAATAAAATATTGAGGAATCGCCTGTACTCTTTTAAAATGTTAATGTTATAAAAGGCAAAAGAGGTTTGTCTTTTCTTATGAAAGAAGAAGAGAAACTGCTTCCCCACCCCACCTCAGCTAACAAACAAGACAATGAAGAGGAAACATGGACACTGTTGGATTCTGGACCCAAAATTTTTCTTTTTCTGAGAAATAGGGGCATAAAATTTGAGTGATGTTTAAAGATCAGATAATAACTGCATTAATGTTAATTTCTTCTTCTGACTATTACAGTGCAGTATGCCCAAAGATATTTTTGCTTTTAGGAAATACACTAAATAATTTGGAAGGACAAATGGTAAAAAGACATTGATTCTTCAACTTACTCTCAAATATTTCAGGAAAATCGTATATGCATGCACATATGCATGTGCACACCAAACATACACACACACACACAGAAAGAGATAAGCTCAAAAAGGAAAGAAGAAAGAGAGATAAAGAAAGAACTAGACAAAGGGAATCAGAAAGTAAATATGGTAAAACATTAGCTGTATCTTAGAGAATCTAGGTGAATGATCTATGGAAACTCTTTGCACTACTTGTGTAAATTTCCTGTATATTTGAAATTATTTCAAAATAAAAAGTGAAAAAGTCCTCATGCATGAGAATCCTATCTCCTGACCAAGATTAAGATTTTTCTCTCTCCCTATAGCACCCAGCCCTCTGCAAGGCACATTCAGTGTTCTTCGTAATTTACTGGCTGGAATAGAGGGTTCTTCATAACTTACTGGCTGGAATAGAGGGTTCTTCATAACTTACTGGCTGGCATAAGTGAACGTAACTTAACCCAAAATTGAAGCCTATAGACTAAATTCAACTGGTAAACATGCTTTATTTGCCCCCCTCCATGTTCTGACATCTGAAATTTTCAACTGATAAAAAATCTGCAGATTTTACTTGAAAAAAAATTCCATATTTGAGGCTTCTTTTTAAAGATCAGAAAATCAAGCAACATGGGGCTCACATGAACTGAGTGAGCTTCTCTCTTGAACTCATATGGGTGCCATTTCTCCACAGTGCTCTTACCACTTGTTAATTTTTTCCAAACTAAGATCTAGTGTGTATGGCTGTCGATCCTGGTCTTACACAATTATCTATCTCCAAGTAGAGCAATAGATGTCTATCACTCTATCTTTGTCAAAAGTGAACAATAGAAGAGAGGTTGATAGTACTTTACTCTTTCAGGTCACCTGTCAGGCCCTGGTGAGCATTTGAGTTTGAGACTCTTGACTTACCCCAATGTGAGGGCCAGGACTTAGTTTTAAGGGCAGCAAGATACTTTGGCTCCAACTAAGCCTTCTCTCATCGCTGAGAATTAAAGTTAATTCCCTGTTTGAACAAGCTTGAGGGAACCTTCAATACATCAATATTTACTGGTAATGGAGCAGATGCTGACAAGGAAGATACTATAGGAAAGAATCATTAGATAGATTTCTTTTTTCTTATTTTCTCCAACAGAGCTAGGAGTCAAATAATAAGATAATGGGAAATAAGGCTTGGCAGGAAGTGGAAAGATGGAAGAAGTTTATCACCTGGAATCTATGCAGAATGTTGATCCTAACATTTTCTGTAATTAACTTCTATCTTCTATGGGTAAGAAAAAGAAACAAGTTTCAGAAGAATCTCACTTCTCGAATAATAGCAAACTGTGTAGCAGTTAACTCTACTCCAGACTCTATTTCTTTACATGGTACATGTAGTCTTTACAACAACCCTGTGAGGTAGGCTACTATCATCATCTCCTTTTATAAATAAGAAAACTAAGGAAAACATTGATTCACCCATAGTCATACAAGTAAATTATGAAGTCAGGATTCTATTTCCAGAAATGACTCTCTTGGTCACTGTACTCCTTCTGTACAAATGGCTCTGGTTAACTACAATGAATTCTGAAGTGATTCTGTTAAGGTTCACAGACTGAAATAGCCTCATGCCCACCACTGTTAATGCTTTTAATGAATTTGCATACTGCCAGCTGAAAAGAAACAGAACAGTCACTTTCTGTTAAGAATCAAAATCATGACCTAAGTGTATGACAGTTGGTTTTAAGTAACTCTGGACTGAGAAGGAGACATTTAACTGACCACTGAGGTTCCCTGGAGTAAGTCTAGGGTTGTGTATCCTAACTTTGGCCTGGGGCCCTTTGCCTGGTTCTCTGAGGCCCAGTCTTCCAGAGTAGCCCTCTGGCCATATTTCTGCAGGTTATAGCTAGGTCTTTCTGTCTGAATATGCTTTCGGAAATGATAAACAGTTGACTACAGATGCTTTGCAGAATTAGAAGCAATGATCTAGCTAGCAGTTTGGACACACAAGTGGCCTTTCAGATACGTAACAATCTTCACTCCAATAGGTACCCGAAGCAGGCTCACCATGTACCATTTGCTTTGCAGGAAGCAGCTGTTCAGCAGAAAATGAATATGTTCCTGCTTCCTTAGGAATGTCTCTCCTTTTACAGGGCAGTGCTCACTGAGCTAAAGGTCAGGAAACTAAAAGACTGCCCAGGGCTTTGGAAGCTCAAAGTGCTTTGCTTGTCCCCTCCTTCCTCAGAAACTCAACCCTCTGGATTCCCAAGGTCTGTTTCATTTTGTGCCTTTTTACCACTTTGCTGATTTCCTTCAGTGTATTGGGCTGACTTCACGGTCACCAGGTGTCCTCTGTCCTCCCATCAACGGACACTTAAATGAGCAGATGGTGCAAATGGCCTGGCAGTAATGTGATGCCTGAGCAGGTGGGCTGAGAAAGGGAGATAGAAAAAGGGAAAGAAAGCAGCTTCAAGGAAAGGGACAGATTGGTTTGGTGCTTGTACCACTTAGATCAGGAAGTGCAGAAAGGGGTTAGTGGCAACTATTTTTTAAATGTGAAAGTAAGATCATTTTTTTAAAAATAAGAAATGCATATGAAAATACAGGGTTCTCATGCTTCTATGTGGCAGAAACAATCAGTACAACTTACAAAGGAGCTTTCTGAGATTTCAAGGTCTTGTTGGTCAAGATGACTTGTCTTTAAAGTTTGACTGGGTGACAATACCTTTCTCTTCATTTGTTCATTCATCCCATAATGCACTCTATGCCAAGGACTGTATTAGGGCTTGTTGATGGTCACCACCATTCCTGGACTCAAATATTTCAACTAGAAGGAAACCTGAATGGCCTTAAACACAGGGCTTCTGGAACTGCAATGTTCATAGAAATCACCTGGGATCTCTTTCAAATGTGTATTCTGATTCTGTACATTTAAAGTGAAGCCTGAGAGCCTAATAAGCTAGATGGTACTGGGCTAATGTTGCTGGTCCGTGGACCATGCTATAAGTAGGGAGGTCTAATTTACTCTGTCCTATTACAGCTGAGTCCAGGAAGTTCCAGCTATTCAGAGATGTGTCCAAGCTCACAAAGCCAGTTAGTGCCAAAGCTAGGCTTGCAAACCTAGGCTGGACCTCATTCCACAATGCTACATGGCTTCAACAGTGAGGAGGGATTCAGTGCTTTGGTTCTTCTGTCTCCTTCCTCTTATAAAAATGAATTGATAATAACTATACTCGCCATCTGTTGTCAGGGTTAGTGAAGTAAAATCATTTAGACTATTCAAACAAAAGATTATCTTTACCAATTATCCTTTGTAGTCTGAATCCAAACCGTGAAAATCATGACAATCTTCCTTTTGCCAGATGCTTAACTATCTGCAAATTTTCATTGAAGCACAACTTGTTTGCAAAATGTAAAATTAGAAGTGACAGACAAATCTATTTTTGTAAATCTTAGCCTGTCTATTTTGAGGCTCTGCATTTTAAAAGAAGGATTGAGGCCAGCTGTTGAACTTGACTGAAATGTCTAATGATGCTACTCTATTTCCTTCTAGTTTATAAGATATAGCCATTTTCCCCCAGTATTAACAATATGCACTGGGACGTAGGGCACCCAGACACCATTTCAGTTCTACAGAGGACATGTTTTAGCCTGGTGTTTGTTAGCTATAAGGCGGAGAAAGTGGTTGTGGTTGGGTAATTCATGATTTCCTAGAAACAGAGTCCCGGCTTAAATGTACTAACCATGTGACTTTAAATAAAACACTATACTGTCTAGACTTAAGTTTTTTCATCTGTTAAATAGAGATAAAATGGCTTATTTCCTTGCTCACCCAACTATTAAATTTGAATGTCTTGTAGTTAAAAATAATGCCTTGTACTTAAACAAAAACGAGCATCACGACAGGAATTTTAGACTTACAAGAGCAGCCTTAACCATATATGGGACTTCAATTTCTGTAGGATCAATCTCTCAATCAACCAGTATTCATTAAGTGGCTCCTACATGCAAGGTTATACAATCAAATACAGTTCTTAATGTTTCATGGGCCTTGGTCTCCAACTAAAACAAGTTCCAGAGCATTCCTGTCTAAGATACAATTATTATCATACTATCACAAGCAAATGATGAAAAACTAAGAGAGCCAAGTCCTATCAAGTCATTTATAATTCCAGTAGATGTAAAATGTCCAATGTAACTCAACAAGAAAAAGATGGAGAGTGAGAGTGATGTTCTGACTTCCACCATTTATATTCCGTTAACAGAACCGGAGGGTGCTCAAACAGAAATCTGTCCCATCTTCCTGGCTTTTTGTCACAGTCAGGAATCAAACATCCTTCTAAAGCTAAATGGCTCTAATTTTGTATAATGGCTTTTCCTTTGTTTGTTTAAACTCTGCTAACTGATTTTTTCAAAACACCTCTTCCCTTTTGGTCATCCATTTCATTCTTTAGCTAAAGTAGGCCTTTTAAATAAGGACCCACTCCATCTCCTGCTCATCTAGCCGAAAGCTCCCTGACCTGAGCTCCACACAGGTATGTAAAACTTACAGGTAAACTGCAGTTTTCCAGTCAGAAAGTCTAGTTTCCTTCCAGCCTTCCATGATAACAATCGGTGGCAAAATTGGGAGGAGACTAACAAAACACATTAAATGTGCATGCCAATTTGACCCTGTTAAAATGTCAACATTTCCTTCCTTGCAAGGAAATAAGGCGCATTTAATTCTTACAGCAACCAATGTGGAAGGCAATAATCCTTCTTCCCATTCTAAAGATGATGTAACATCTAACGCACAACTGGCCTGAGGTCTCATAGTCTGAACCTCAACTCTGTCCTGATTTGCCAATGGTCCTGCTATATCACACTGACTGTGGCTCTAAGTCCATTGTTTTCAGCTCTTGGATGCATTCTTCCTTGTTCTCCTTCTCTTCCTTCCCATCTTCATTATCTTCCTAAGATTAAGAGACTTTTTGATTCACCTTACCATCTTCTCTGGCAGGTCTCAGCCCCAAGGTTTACATGAGGCTAAGGTTCTTTCTACATTTAGCATCATAAATCCCTGAATCTTTCAAGAGCAGGGGATTTATTTAAAGATATTTTAGGCTCTGATATGTCTCTCAAAAATAGATAGTCAGAGTTGATCCTGGAGAGAGAGGAGGATGGTTAACGATATTATTTTATTTCCTGCATTCTTTCCTATCAAATATTTGGATATATTAAAAAACCCTCAGTCTTTTCTTGCCCATGTAAACAACTTCAATTTAAACTTTTCTCTATTTTTCTTAGCTCCTTTATGGATGCAGAATTACAAAGCACATCATCTAGTGAAGACCCAACTGTTCTCACTAATTATCATACTACCTCCTCCTCCAGCCAAGCTAGCAAAGCACCTGAATATAATAAGTGATCAATTAATGTTGTTTAAAGAATAGATGATTATCATACAATACAAGAGGATTAGAGTTCATATAAAATTGAACTATCAATATACTTTTAATTCTGTACCAAATTTATCATTTGGATGTAAAGCAGTGGTTCCTATAACTAGGGGTGTTGTACACTTGCACATTGACAATGTCAGGAGACGTTGGTTTTCACAATTAGGGGAAGGTTCTTATTGGCATCTAATGAGTAGAGGCCAGAGATGCTTCTAAAGATCCTAAGAACAGCTTCCCCTATACACACACACACACACACACACACACACACACACAGCAAAAAACTGTCCAGTGCAAAAAAAGATGCAATATGAGGAACCCTAATATAGAAAGTAAAAGGACCCTAGAAAGACCTCAGTCATTTTGACTTCAGTCCTGAAAGTGTGTGTTCTGTGCTTAGTACTCAAGTACCCTGCACTGAGCCCAGAGTTACTACTGCCTGATGCTCTCCAGACAGCACAGGCACCCTCTTATGCCCCAATCATCTTACACTCAGACTGTGACAGATGCAACAGATTGTGTTATAAGCCCATGAGATAAGGTGCCTGCCAGAGCTGCCACAGCTTCTAAGGCAGTGTAGTGCATTCAGAAGAGTGCATTCTATGACAGAGCTCGTTGGAATCCCCATGCTACCACTTTTTTAGCTGAACAAACTTGAGCAAATTACTGAAAGTTTCTGAGCCACAGTTTCAATAAAATGGGGATAACTCCAAGATTGCAACAAGGGTGAAAAATAAAATTATAAAGTGCCTATCACATAGTGCATATTTGAAAACAAAAATAAGCCAGCTAGTATCAATTTGTATGACTCTGATTTTAAAACATTCACACTGTTTTAGACACATTGGGACTTGTATTCACACCCCAGTTAAGGACTAGCTCTCTAAAAATGTATACAGATTTAGTTCAACCCACCGTAGTTGATTTTATTATTATCCAAAATACTTACCACCCCTTCTCAAGGGAGGATTATACACCCCACCTCATTGATGTTATGGGAAATCAAGTGGTATGTAAGTGGAAGGGATGAAAACCACTCCCAAGGTTCTGCCCTACTGTATCCTCTCTGTTCCTCCCATGTAAGATTTATAATGATGTCAATACCAAGGCATAGCCAATCCACAAGACATGCTCGAGAAATAAACATTTGGTAAGTATCTGAGGTTTGTTTTTTGTTTTGTTTTGTTTTTTACCATAATGTTAATTTGGCTAGGTTAAATGGAACTGCCACCGATTGCTCAACCAGAATTATAAAACTCCCTTCTAACCTAGGAAATCCAGCACCACGTAGATGACAGTTTACTGGGAGACAAATGCTAGATGTTAAAAAGAACAAGGTGTAAAGTCTTTTCAGCCTAGAGTGAACTATAAGCTCTATTATGGGAATAGAAAGAATGCCTTGGTGCTGAAAGCTTGGCTATTAAAGCCAGAATTTGAACTTGGTGCACAACTTGTCCTTCATATTTTGTTCAAAATTTTGCTCTTTCACTTTCTCCAAACTTAGCCTGGCCCTTGGCAAGTCCTTGTTAGTCTTAATGGACCCCACTTAATGGAGTAATTCAAAACGTTGCCAGTGATCGAAATCAATTAAACATAACCACATGTGCATAATGTGTCTGCTTCCAAATATCTGTTAGTACATAATTCTATCAACAATCTGATTATTAGATTTTCCTCCAAACTTCACCTATTTCTGTAAGAGTTGTACAACTTCTTCTTAAGACTTATGATTGCTTAGAAAATGTCACTACATGGTGAGAAAGTCCACAACATGGTGAGAAAAAAAAATAAGTTTGTAGATGCCCTTTTTCCCTACTCTATTGAAAAAAAAAAAAAAAAGAAAGAAAGAAAGAAAAAATCATTTTCCTCTCTGCCAACTGATTATGCAGCTACGTTGTTTGAAAGCTTGCATAATTTACATTAGCATGCTTAAGATCTCAGGTGACTATGCCTTTGAGGCCAGCATGCTAACCCCAGTGGGCCGATTTGATATTCTTCCCAATATCTGACCCTTTTTTCCTTGTTAATTACAGGCAGACTTCCCTGGTCTGGCCCTGGATCTGCACCTGTTTCCCATCTTTGAGCAGCTGCTAATTAGGTTGAAATAGTGGGGCTGGGCAGTGCAGGCCACACATGCCTCATCAGGCTATTGATCAGGCTGGCATACCACACGGGCAGTAATGGGGTCTGTACAACCCAATTCCAAAATAAAAGCCATTCCTGTAGTTGCATGTTTGAATCCAAGCATACTCCAGGCTCTACACCAAATATAAAACATGTGAAAAGAGACACTTCAGTTTCAAAATAAAATTTTTCTTTGAAATGCCACATATGACCTAAGTACTTACTATTTGCTTCTCATTTGATTATTTTATTTTGGAGTAAGGAAAAAAAAACTTCTTTTAGGGACAAGACATGTATATTTATATGGAAATAATTCAAAGTGTATACTATATGGATACATACAAGTGTATCCATGTACAATTACATGTTTGTAAACTATCCAAGCAAAATCCTCATTCTGCATTCCCATTTGGCCTTGCACATAATATAGTTTAAGAAGAGTTTGCATTTCATTGTGATTTATGGTTTGGGTAACTATGAACATGTAAAACGCTGATTATCAAGAGAGACACTACAGCTATCTATGGGTAGTTTTGGAAATGTGTAGGGGTGTTTGGAGTTGTCACAACGATTATGGGGTGCTACTGGCAGTGAATGGATACAATGTGTTTACACAATAATAATTTATCCAGTGTCTGTTACAAATCACAAATAATGGATCAAGTTAAAATCATTTTACAAATATCTGTATCTAGAACCTAATTCCATTGCATATATAAAGGTAAAATTTTTGTAACTTTAAATATACTGAATTTAATATCTTAAATTTTCCAAGAATGCAAATCCAGAGAAGATTAAACTTTGTCTGGTTTGAAATTTTTCTAGAGTTATTCAGTGTTTTGAAGAGCACATCACTAGTCTGATATTTCAGTTACCAATAAATCACATCATTACCCTTCTCTATTTGTAGCTTCTACATTCATGATTCTATGTATAGTGGTAACACCTGACTACCTCACTGTATCATCTAGAGCAGTGAAGCCTAAGTCTTTACATATTGAAAAATATATACATTATTCTTATATAATTTTCTTGGATATTACAGTTGGACCATCATATTGATTTTTAATTACATGTATAGTTCGTTTATACTATCTATGATTTTCATTCAAGGACAGCAAAGAGAAGATTATGAAACATTTATTATGAAAAGGGGAAGTTAGGGTGATAGATCAAGAGTCACTGTTCTCAGGTAATAAGCCTGGGTACAGTTTCTAGATGAACCATGACTTTGGCATTGACTTTGTATCTTTGGTGCCTGGTATATGGTAGTCAATGATTTATTTCTTAAAATTCTGTTTCTTACTTCTCCTTCTGATTTTATCACCCATTCTTCTGTTGTCTATGACTGAAACACATTGCCCAGCAGAGCTGCCCCAACATAGCCACCCAATGGTCTAAATGCAGAGAAGCCTCTGATACCCCAGAAATGAGTCATAGTGTCTTTCTAACTTGGGATAAATCTCATGCTCACTCTATGTAAACATTTTAGAGGCCAATGCGATGGAATATTCATATAAAGTTCAATTACAATCTGTAATTCTTGACCCTTTCTGAGTTCTCCTGTCATATGACTCTAAATGATTCGTTCTGCAGTTTGTTCTTTTGAGTAATAAAGAGACTTCATAGAAAGTCATGACATTCACTCTTTTTTGCTTCACATCTTATGACTATACAGTAAGAAAAACTGTAAAATTTGGCACAGGAAATTTTCTAAAGCAGAATACATCAGCTTTCATAATTCCTGGCTTTGGTTATATATTCAAAGAAACTGAATATAGCTTAATTTGATTAAATTTCCCATAAAGCAATCCCATTAATAACCTTAATTATAGTAGTAAGATGGCATCCCTAATAAATCTTTCATATTCAGAATTTTGAATGATCTGATTATTTTGGATGTGATATGTTTGAATTAGTAGATAAACTATCTGGAATTATTAAAGATGAAAGTTACTGATGGCCCCATGACACTCTCATAAAATACCCATAGAAGGCTGATTCTTAACTAAATTAGCTAACATATTAGGAAACACAGAAAAATGCAACAGAACATTGTCACAAAGATCCAGCTTATCTGCTCCGCCTTCTGATGGGAGCCTCTATACTGGCCCTACATAGGGATTCCCCCCAAGAACTTTCAGGGTCTCCCTCTTTTCAAAGCAAAATGAATGCACCAGTCTGGTCCTCATGTCTTCCTACTTTACCATCAAGAGGAAGAGTTAGAGTCACCTCACTTAGAGCCCTTAAGAGAAAGAAGAGGACTTTCTTTTGAAGTGACTTCTTCTAATTCTTGGATTATGTGCCTAAACCTGACCTGATTGATCATTGTAGTAAGGGCTCTAGATGGGCTCTGCTGATTGCATTATTCCAAACAGGACGCATCCTTAGAGCAAGATGTGGCTTATTACTGTTCAATCTTACTGTTGAGAGTAAAAGAACAGGAAGTTTCCCAAAGAAAATTTTTACCAAAAAAGGTTGTATGGATACTGACTGGCAAAACCAACAGATGTTCATTGGGAAGTCTTTCCTCTAATTGGATTGATGATTGTTGTTGCTTCATGTTTTAACAAAACCTTGAAAACATCAAAAAAGTACATAACTCATTCTACAAAGACAAAAACACATTTCTACATTTCAAATAAAAACAAGCTCGAATTCTTTTTGCAATGTAAATGCATATTAAATTCAAAGCATTTCTCCATGTTTGACTTCTTATTAGCAGAAGATAAATAATGGTGATTAGTGAGAGTTTTTTTTCTTTAAATATACTGGAATGAATTATTTTTGTGTACCACATCCCATATTTTTTACCTATTTTTGAAATTTCCCTATGAAATCAAATCATATGGAATATTTCAGAATATCCTTTAGAAGATGAAAGAAAATTCTTGTTACAATGCCACATTTGGAAAAAAGCAGTTGTTCTTTGTAAAATGGAATAATTAAAAATTCACATATTCTAAATATCAACAAATACTTTGAAAAATTCATGCTTATAAAATATGTAAAAACCAGAGTACATGGGTGGCTCAGTTTGTTGAGCATCTAACTAGTGATTTCAGCTCAAGTCATGATCTCATGGGTCCTGAAATAAAGCCCAGCATTCAGCTCTGGGCTCAGTGCAGCTGCTTGGGATTTTCTCCCTCTGCCTCTCCTTCTACTCATGCTCGAGTGTGCGCTCTCTCTCTCTCTCTCTCTCTCTCTCTCTCTCTATATATATATATATATATATATATATATATATATATAATAGATATAAATATGATATATATATAAATCTTTTAAAAAAATTATAAAGACCTATTGTTTATCTACTTCTACATATAAGAGTGGTTTTTCCAAATCTGGAGTGTAATCTTTTCTCACTATTGCTCTTCTAGTTCTTCTTGAATTTACAATAGGCACAGAGAATATAGTCATAAACACTTTCAATCTCTTCCCATGGTCTCAGCTTTGTGGGCTTCTTCACTGTCCCTAACTTATTCTCTGAAAGATGCAGCTTCAGATCTTATCTCTCCAGTCAGGAAAATAGCCCTATGCCCATCAACACACACCAAATATGTTTATGGGGAAGAGATATCCTGTAATTTCATAGCTTTGGAGTCCCTGATATACCCTGCCTAACTCACCAGTTAGGCTAACTAATGATGCCACTATCTACTTAGTTACCTATAACAGAAACTACGTGAGTTTCTTGTGTGCCCTCTACTTCCTCATCCTAGCTATATGTTCTGTCTTTAAGTCTGGTTACTTACTTTATGTCTCTTACATGTCCATTTCTACTACCACACTTGGTACAGAGCCTCTTAACTAGTCCTCCTGCAGACAGGCTTCATTTCTAGCGTTACCACTACAATATACCATCCACATTTTGTCTATAGTTAAATCTATAAAGTACAGATTTGAGTATAGTCATCCACCACGTGAATCCCTTCCAAAGCATGACAAAGCTGAAGGATAAATCTCAACAGCCCCTGATCATTTTCACGTCCCACCAGCACTGATTCCTTTCCTTTTCCAAGAAGAAAAACATTTTAAATTGAAGCATTTTAGAATGACACACAGTTTCTCTGGGAAAGCCACTATCTGTTATAGCTTTCAGGCTTTGTTGTTTCTGGCCACAGTGTCCTCAAACTTATCATCTTACCCCTCATTCATTATATGATTCGAGGTAACCAAATGGATACAGGTTTCCTTGACTCCTCCAGGCAGATTCCAGAATTTTTTTCTCCATATATTTTCATGCTATATCATATCTGAGATTGTATTTCTTACTTTGCTTATCCATTTTTAAATTAAACTGTACGCTTGGAGGTAAATTGTGTCTTGCTTTCTTTCTTTCATTCATTCTTTCCTTCTTATTTAACATATTTTCAGAACCCAGCACTATAACTACAATATAAATGCTTAATAAAAACTAATGGGATGAAGCAATGGATTGGATGGAAAGATGGATATCGCACCAAGTACATATATTTCTACTTAGCCTACTCTGTAAGTCATCCATATGCCATCCTTACCTCAATCAGCTCACCTTGTGTTTACCTTGCCTTCTTACACATAACCTCCGTGTAGTTAGGAAAGCCACAATTACTTATTAATTGTCATTAACCTATGTTGCCTCATGTTACTTAGCTTTATGTTATGGCTTATGATTTCTACTTTATGTTTTGGCTTACAGTGGTCTTCTAGGCTACAGTGCCCACTGTCCCTAACCATGCCCCCATATTTAAAATAACAATGGTAGGGGCACCTGGGTGGCTCAGTCGTTGAGATCTGCCTTCAGCTCAGGGCCTGATCCCGGGGTCCTGGAATTGAGTTCTGCATTGGGCTTTCCGCACAGAAGTTGGCTTCTCCCTCTGCCTGTGTCTCTGCCTTTCTCTGTGCGTCTCTCATGAATAAATAAATAAAATCTATAAATAAATAAATAAAATCTATAAATAAATAAATAAATAAATATTTATTAATTTATTAATAACAATGGTATTCAAGCCCCAAACTAAGTATTACCTTTTGTAGAAAGTCATCTACCAACCATAGAATCCTCTGCAGTGGTTTTCTTTTAGAAGTGGTCAGTCCCGAAAGAACAAAGCAATGATATCAATGGCTAAATTACAAACGTAAGAGAGATAAATCTTAGGTCAAGATTTCTTTTTACTTCTCCCTGATACAGATTAGTTTATTGCAATAATATTGTCCTTCTTCTCTAATACTGCTTATCTGCATAGCTCTACTGTATTATAATGACCATTTTGTGTGTCCATTTCTTGCATTTTCTGTATGAACCCTAAATTAGGAGCCCCCAGAAATCAGGAACTATGCTTCTTTTTATTGTCAGGGTGCTACACAGTACCTAATACATAGTAAATTTTTAATAAATTCTCTAAGAATTTGATAAATTCTCTAAGAATGAATGAATGCACTCACCACTTTTAATAAGGTATAATGGTCTATTAAGTAGGAATTGTTTTGCTAGTTTGCCCTAGTATCATCAATACCCAGCATAGAGCCCATCATACAGTGAGTTGCATGGATAATTGTTGAATGAATGGAAAAATTGCATGTATCAAGAAGTAGTTAGCCCTGTTTCCCATGTTTCTTTGGCCTTGGGACCTACCACATTAAGTCAGGAAGGTAAAATTAAATTATTACTAATATTAATACTAGCAGGGCAGCCCCGGTGGCGCAGCGGTTTAGCGCTGCCTGCAGCCCAGGGTGTGATCCTGGAGACCCTGGATCGAGTCCCACGTCGGGCTCTCTGCATGGAGCCTGCTTCTCTCTCTCTGCCTCTCTCTCTCTCTCTCTCTGCATCTCTATGAATAAATAAATAAAATCTTTAAAAAAAAATACTAGCAGCTTCCACACATATAGATACAAGATAGACATGAAATGGCAAGCACAGATAGGATCACCCTAGGATAATAACAAAACCTGATCGTGCACCCATTGCACTAGTTCAAATTCAACCTCACATGCTTTGCACAACAGAAAGAAAAATATCCCAATTTAATAAGTGCAGCAACTCCACCTGCCATTCCAAAAGAAATATACCCTCCTTCAGTCTCAATCCCCATATTCCTGTCCTGTGATAGATATCCTGCTTTGTTAAAAAGTATGCTCATCTTTAAAGTTACTTACTTGTCATATAGCACAGCCCTTAAGGGCAAATCATACTTCATCTGAACCTCCGTAGGAAGTGGCGTTTCAATATTGGAGGAAAAGATAATATATGCTATACTGGTTTCCAGTGTGGTACCTTCTTAGGAGATTTTCATGGGTAACTGACCAAGAAGCAGTTTTTGTCTGAACGCTGCAGAATACATTATTCTGTTGTGTCAAGTAAGAAGCGCAGGGCTCCAAGGACAGAACTGTGAAATGCTTTGCATTAAGAAAGAAGCCATCAGAGACAAGAAAATAGCCAGAGGATTATGAGAAGAATCAACAAATGTCAGTGTCATAAAAGCCAAAAAGTGGAGAATTTCTAAGGAAAAAAAAATGACTAATGACTTTTAAATTCAGCAGAAATCCAGTGAGTATATTAAGATCACTAAATCTTATTCAAAGCAAAATTCTGATTACCTTGTTAATCATTGTAGAAGTAAAACCAGAGTACTTTTTTTCTTCAATGATGGGAACATGAGACCAATATATACATATACATATATGAATATGTACACACATACGTATATAATATATATATGAAATAAAGAGTATTTCCATAAATATCTTAGTTTGACAATCAATAAAAATAGAACAGTTTCTGTCTGGAAAAAAGAAAACATGTTCTGAATTTCTTGAGCCAGGATTGAGTTCAGCGCAAAAAGACATAAGGCAGTTTCAGGGATATAAGGAAGAAAACCAGCATGAAGTGAGTTGAGAGCTGGGAAACAAAATTTTAACAAGAAATAGCAACTGCTCCAACACCTACCTGGATAGTAACTAAGAAAAGGTCTGGGGAATTCATACTGAAAGGGAATCTAGAACTTAGAGGATTGGAAGTAAAAATGTCTTTTAAAAAAATTCTGAGCAGTCATGCCTGGAGCCTAGAAAATGAGTTAGGATTGGTAAAAAGTTAAGTCCCGATCAGACTAAGAGGCAGCATCTTTATAAAGAAGTTTCCCAGCCATTAGAAGTTACTCTTGGATATACTGGAATCCCAGGAACAAAGGAAACAAGAAAAAAAAGAAAAAGTGGAGAAAGTTGAACTTAAATAGTGTTGCTTTCTTATCCTTAGTTTTGAGGAAATTGTTGCCTAAGTTGAAAGTGCCCTGAAGGCGGCTTTAACTTACCTGACCAGTCCTCACCCCAGGGACTGCCTCAGGTTCTGCTGACCTAGGCAACTGTTTGAGGGTCAAACTTCCATGCTACTCAAATGTTCTTGAAGAAGCCCTCCTGTGTATTAAAGTGGACAGCATTGTTTTCCTCTCTCTCAGCTTGCTTTTCTCTCACAGTTCTTTGTTCTTTAATGGCTGTGACTCGGTTTGTGCTGCTCCTTGAGAGGAGGGATTAGGGCAACACTGTGGTAGTCAGCACTTCCCTCCTGGGGCACTAACAGGTGCCTCTCTGTCATTTTCATGGTGACACTCTGCAAGACTCTAGCTTCATGCCTTATCAAACTGATCCTGTATGTTCGTTGAGATCAGAATTCCAATTAATAGGACAGTCGTTATTTTTTAAAGAGCTAATACTACTGAGGATGTTGGGGTCACTGTGGTGGGTTGCTTAGCAGAAAAGCAGAATGGAAGGTGAATGAAAAAAAAAAAGAGGATTCAGAGAAGAAAATTTGCATGGGAGGATCAGTTTGAGAAACCCCAACTCCTGGAATGCAGACTGACCCCCTTGCGTATTCCACAATACTAAGTACTCTGATGTGAATTACTTTTTTAATACGTACTGGAGGAGGAAGCAACGTTTATATGCCTAACATAGTAATAGGCACTCTTGATGGAGAGGTCTATAATAATCCCCAAAATATTTTATAGGGTCCACAAAAATCTTCAAAATGTAGATATCATATGGAGCCTGAGTGGCTCAGGTCATAATCCCAGCGTTTTGGGATCCAGTCCGCCTTGGGCCTTCCTGCTCCGCGGGAAGCCTGCCTCTCCCTCTGCCTCTGCTTCTCTCTCTCTCTCTCTCAATCTCTCTCATGAATAAAACCTTAAAAAATTAAATAAAAAAAGACATTATATAAAATGTAAAATCCATGATGCAATCCAATTCGGTTTAGCTGGAAAAACAACCCAGCCTAATAGGATAGGGTTCATTTCTTGTGTGCATCAGTTATCTTGGTTCTGTTCTGAGGGAACAAGAGGCCAGTGCACCCACCCCAGTGCCACCACCCTGGGCCAGGGCTCCGGTGCCACCTGGAGCCAAGGGTCCCCAGGTCCTCTGTGGAAGGGAGCAAGGCAGAGGGCAGAGGCTGACCCCAGTGGTGGCACAGTAGACAGTCCTGTACACTCTGCATGGGCTGGACTGCAGTACCCATGCGCTGTAACACAGCAAATTCTGTGTTTATCAGGACATCACTACTGTACTGAAGTCACACACCATCTTCATGGGACTTGAAATTTCCAGGAATTACCTTTCTGAAATGCTGGCAATAATTTCTTTACATTCCATCTCTTAGTTCTCCATGGAAACATCAGGAAACCATGAACAACTTTAGTTGATACAGAGTTTGATTGCCATTTCCTACGTGAGGGCTTTTTACTGCCAAGGATATTCTGGACCAAAAAATTAATAAAGCTTCATCTCCTGATGATGAGGATGCCTTCTATGTCACAGACCCGAGAGACATTCTAAAGAAGCATTTGAGATGTTTAAAAGCTCTTCCTCGGCTCATTGCCTTTTATGCGGCCAAATGCAATGATAACAGAACCATGGTGAAGACCCTAGCCGCCATTGGGACAGTATTTGACTTTGCCAACAAGACTAAAATGCAATTGGTACGGAGTCTCCAGGTGCCTCTAAAGAGGCATTATTTATGCAAATCCAAACCAGCATCTCAGATTAAGCACACTGTCAATAAATGCAGTCCAGATGATGACTTTTGATCATGAAGTTGAATTGATGAAAGTTGCTACAGCACATCCAAAGGCAAAGTTAGTGTTGCGGATTGCCACTGATGATTTCAAAGCAGTTTGTAGCCTCAGTGTTAAATTTGGTGCCACACTTAAAAGCAGCAGGCTTCTTTTGGGGCAGAAGAGCTATATATTGATGTCATCAGTGTCAGCTTCCACGCGGGAAGTGGCTGTACCAATCCTGAGACCTTCATACAGACCATCTCTGATACCTGCTGTATCTTTGACAAGGGAGCTGATGTTGGTTTCAACATGTATCTGCTCGATATCAGTGGTGGCTTTCCTGGATCTGAAGATGTAAAGCTTAAATTTGAAGAGATCATCAGTGTTATCAACCTAGCACTGGACGTATTTTCCATCAGACTCGGGACTGAGAATCATAGCTGAGCCAAGCAGATATTACATTGCATTAGCTTTGATGCTTACAGTTTATATCATTGCCAAAACAACTCGTGCTAAAGGAACAGACAGGCTCTGATGATGAAGATGAGTCAAGTGAACAAACCTTTATGTATTACGTGAATGATGTGGTATATGGATCACTTAATTGCATCCTTTATGATCATGCACACATGAAGCCCCTTATGCAAAAGAGACCCAAACCAAGTAAGAGGTTTAATCCAACCTACATATGGAGACCAATATGTGACAGCCTTAATTGCATTATGGAGTCTGTGACTTGCCCAAGATGCATGTGAGTGATTGGATGCTCTTTGAAAACATGAGTGCTTACACTGTTGCCATTGCTTCTATTTTCAAAAGGCTCCAGAGGCCAACTATCTATTATGTGATGTTGGGGCCAACATAGCAACTAATGCAGCGAATCCATTACCACAACTTCCCTTTGGAAGTAGACGAGCAGGATGTCAGCATTGTGCCTGTGTCCTGTGCTTAGGAGACCGAGAGGAAGTGGGGTGCAGTGTCCCTGCTGCCATTAAGTCAGCTAGCATTACCATGTAGGTACCACTCCTATAGCCATTAACTGCGAGTTTAGCTTAAATTATGGGATCTGGCGGGGGGGGTGGGGGGGGACAGTTTAACTTAATTACTGCTAGCTTTTTTTTTATTTTTAATGTATTTGTTAAGTAGGGTTGGCACAGATGCAATAATATGGAAGACTAAGAGATGGGGTCATTTATCTGTGTTCCTTTGGAAACCACTTGAATATTTTTTATATCTGGATTTTTATTCATTTTTCAATCATTCTACTAAAGACTGCCTCTCAGTTGCTGAGGAAGCATTGGTAGCTTGTACATTGGCAGAATGGGCCAGAAACTTAGCAGTTTGATCTGTTTTTAAAATAAAGTATCTTGGGCAGCCCTGGTGGCTCAGCGGTTTAGCGCCACCTTCAGCCCAAGGAGTGGTCCTGGAGACCCAGGATCGAGTCCCATGTCCGGCTCCCTGCATGGAGCCTGCTTTTCCCTCTGCCTGTGTCTCTGCCTCTCTCTCTCTGTCTCTCATGAATAAATAAATAAAATCTTAAAAAATAAAGTATCTTAAAATTTAAAAAAACTTTAAAAAACATATATACAAAATAAATGATACATAAAAATATATAAAATGTATTTCATCTTATAAAATATAGAATATATAAAATAAGTTCATCTTATAATTAATATTATAAATTAATCTTATCATTATAATAATATATAAAATAAAATATTTATGCAAAATCTATAAAATAATTTCATCTTATAAAATAAGTCATGTTTAAATGACTATAGACAGGGAGGAGGAGTTAAAATGGTAGAGGACGGGACACCTGGGTGGCTCAGTGGTTGAGTGTCTGCCTTTGGCTCAGGTCATGATCCCAGGGTCCTAGGATCTCCTTCTGCCTATGTCTCTGTCTCTCTCTGTGTCTCTCATGAATAAATAAATAAAAATCTTTTAAAAATAAAAAATAAAAATAAAATGGCAGAGGAGTAGAGGAGCCCTAAGTTTATCTCATCCCTCAAATACAACTAGATAGTTATCAAATCATTCTAAATGACTGTAAGCACAAAACTTCCCAAATAAAGGTACAATTTTGGCCCATTGTCTTTAATCTTATATACTTTCTGTGAAACTTAAAATTCAGTAAGTTCTAAGTATATCCTCTCTCAGTTTAAGTTCTTGTGAATTTTTTCTAGATTTAAATTATAACCATTTCACTTTTAGGAAAAGAGAAGAGACTGGGGAGCCTGGGTAGCTCAGTCAATTGAGGATCTGGCTCTTGGTTTGGGCTCAGATTATTATCTCAGAGTTATGAGATCAAGCCCCACGTCAGGCTCTGCACCCAGCACAGAGTCTGCCTGAGATCCTCTTTCTCTCTTTCTGTCCCTCCCTTCACTCGTGCATTCTCTCTCTCTCTCAAATAAAATAAATTTTTAAAAATCTTTTAAAAAAACAAGGAAACAGAAAAGACTGTACACAGTCAATGTGGAGAAATTAGGACCCTTGAATATAATTGTGGCAATGAAAAATGGTGAAACTGCTTTGGAAAATAGTCTGCAATTCCTCAAATAATTAAACAAACTTACTATACTCAGTAATGTCATACTTAGGTATCTAGCCTAAAGAAGAGAAAACACAGGGGCACCTCAGTTGAGCATCCAATTCATGGTTTCAGGCTCTGCCCTCAGTGGGGAGTCTGCTTGAGATTCTCTCTCCCTCTCACTCTACCCTTCCTCCCATTCTCACACTCTTTTTGTCTCTCGAAATAAATAAATAAATCTCTTTTCTTAAAAAGTGAAAACCAGGTACGCCTGGGTGACTCAGCAGTTGAACATCTGCCTTCAGCCCAGGGTGTGATCCTGGAGTCCTGAGATCAAGTCCCACATCAGGCTCCCTGCATGAGGCCTGCTTCTCTCTCTGCCTATGTCTCTGCCTCTCTGTGTCTCTCATGAATAAATAAATAAAATCTTAAAAAGACAAAAGTGAAAACCTATTTCACAGAGAAAATAGCAATATAGTTCATAATAGCCAAAAGGAGACAATTCATGATGAATGAATAACCAAAATGTTGTATATCCATACAGTGGTATATTATTCAGCCATCAAAAGGAACAAAGTCCTGATACATGTTAAAAAATGGATAGCCTTAAAAACATTATGCTAAATGAAAGAAAACAGTCTCAAAATACATCTTATACCATTCCATTCACATGAAATATTTAGAAAAGGCAAATCAATAGAAAAGAAAGATTAGTAGTTACTTAGTGCTGGTGGTATGATGGAATATAGTGGAGTACCAGATAAAGAGCTTGCAGTTTCTTTTTGAGGTAATGGCATGTTCTAAAGTTGTGAACTTTGAACACATCTGTGAATATAATGAAAGGCAATGAATGCTACACTTTAAATAGGGGAATGTTTAGTGTGTAAATGGTATATCAATAAAGCTATTAAAAAGAAAAAGAACAAAAAAATACTCCACCATTCAGAATAGCAACCACTCATAACCAACAATAACAACAAACGTTTATAGAGAATTTACTCTCTAGCAGACACTGTGTCTACTGTTTTACATGCCTGATATCAATGAACCTTCACGAAGGTTTTCAAACCTTTGCAGACTTACCTCAAAGCCTAAACTTTTAGCCATACCCCGAACTGCTAACCATTAGAGCAATCTAATTGATACCACAGTGTGATGAGCTTATCAGATCCAGTTCCAGTTCCTTCTTGGCAAAGAAGCATTCTAACTTTAGATAAGTACAGGAGAGTCAGAGACAAATAACTCCATTCAATAAATGAGATGCCCAGGAACAAATGGTAAGTCTAATGGCTATTCTTCTACCAGGAATGATCAATGAGACAGAACATACTGGTATCCATACCTCTTGAAGAACATATGTGTGCGTGAGTCTGTATGAGTTAAAAAGAAGGAAAGAGAATATTCTGATATTACCCCAATACTTTTTCATATATATATTTTTTCATGTATATGTATGCCTTCATATACATACACATATATGTGTGTGTGTATGCTATGCCTTTAAGATGCAAAGGATCTAACAGTGATGTGGATCCTCAGTGCTGTTCAACTAGGCAAATGGTATATTCTCCACCACAGAAAACTGCTTAGCAGTTTCTTAAAATGCGAAACATGCATTTATCACACAACTCAAAAATTCCACTCCTAGGTATCTAGCAGAGAAATTAATAAATTTGTCCACATAAATATGTGTATTCAAATTGTCATAACTACATCATTTATAATAGTCAAAAACTGGAAACAGCTCAAATGCTCATCAACTGGTAAATGGATAAACAGAATGTGGTATATCCATACAGTAGAATATTTTGCATCCTTGAAAAGGAATAAGGAACTGATATATCCTGCAATATGGGTGAACCTTGAAGATATGATGCTAAATGAAATAAGCCAGTCACAAAAACACAAACATATTGTATGATTCACTTATATATGTCCAGAAAGGGCAAATCTTCAAAGACAGGAAACAGATTGGTGGTTCCCTAGGACTAGAGGTGAGAATAAGGAATAACAGCAAATGACCATTAGATTTCTTTTTAGGGGGATGGAAATGTTCTGAAATTAGATTGTGGTGATGATTGTAAAACTCTGTAAATTTATTAAAAATCACTGAATTATACACATAAGAGAAATAAATTATATGGTATGTAAACAATACTCCAATAAAGCTGTTAAAAATCAGTCAATATAGTTTATCACTTTGAGAAAATAAAAGAGAAAAATCAATATATTCAGAAAAGGTAGATGACAAAATTCAAGATCTAATGAGGGATTAACTTTCTAATTAACTTTCAAAATTTGCCTCCCTGAGTCAGATTCCATGTAACCAAAAAGATGATACGTTAAGATAGAATAAGTTATTCTCTGTGACAGAAAACTCCAAAATTTCAGTGGCTTAACACAGCAAACATTTACTTTTCTTTCATGCTGAATGACCAACAGGTATCATCAGCAGGGATGGGGGATAGAGGACTGTATTCATCTTGGTGCTCACAAGCCAAACTTGACATAAAACTCATCTTAATACATGTTTCCAACATTCTCAGAGAAGTATAAGGAAATGTGGGACATCATGCTCATATGGCCTCTTCTTGGAAGCGAAACACATCACTTCTGCTCATATATCACTGGCCAAAGTATGGCACATGACTACAGTTAAAATATTCTGGAGAAATGAAAAACTACCATATATTCAGAAGGAGAAGAAAGAATATATTTTTTAACATCCTTCATAATTACTACAATAAACCTGAATCCTTCCATGAAATTAGCTATATCTGAGCAGAGTGCAAGCTAGCTCAGAACCTACTAACAAAGAGCATGGTAGGTTAAGAAAAGTAGTTATGTTGGGTTTGGGAGCCACACAATCAGTATTTATATTTTACAAGTTGATAATTTAACAGAAAATCAGATAGCCATGGTTAAGTCCTAGATATTAAAGATTTAAAGCAATATTTTAAAATAGACTTACATCTTAGGAGTTAAAAGATATGCTTCAATAGTTATTAAGAGTTTAATGGAAAAAACTTCTATAATATTAATAGGCAATATCCTGTCTACTAGTAAGTAGTGTGCTTTTGCCCAGTCTGAAGCCTGGTCAGATTTAAAAAAAAAAAAAAAAAAAAAGACTGTAAAAATAGCAATGGAGTCCAGAATTTGGTTGAAACATTAAAATCATTCAGTGAATCTTGAATTTTATTACACAATTGTTTCTATCTCTTGAAAAGATCATATGATTTTATACCTTTACTCTCTTAACTATTTGATAATGGTGATCTATCTACCACAAGTACTACTGATGAAAAAAAAGCATATGTTTTTTTTTATTTTAGCATTCAGGAAAATAACTATGAATTTAAAAGACAAAGAAATTTGATACTAAGTATAAGTCAGAAAATGGAACAGCACTTTTCTCTATAACAATGATGAAATGTGGATTAGAATAAAGGGTAAACTTCCTGCAGAAGTAGGTAAAAGAAAATGAACATAGAACCCAAAGTCACATCAAACTGTCATATTTTTTGGAAGTTGACTGGCAATAGTTTATTCCTGCATGTCAAGCAGTATTTTAAACAGAAGGTAATAGTTTGAAAATTATCAAATTATCACAGATGCCTCTAGAATCCTCATTACATTTTTGTGACTGGTTAGTGGTTTGACAGGTTTTAATTTTGTTTCACACATCCTTCTCCCAAGCAACATAATGTATATTACAGTGGTATCTTTACCTTAGAGTTCCTTAATGTACCACATACATTCTGAAAGTTTCTCTTAGACATTTAAATTAGAGTATATTTAAGAAAAAAAAAAGGACAAGTGCGATTTTAAAGTCATTTGGCAAACTGATTCTGTCAAGAGAGCTTAGTTTCATTCTGTTTGCTGCAACAGCTTTTTTTTTTTCATAACTCCACTCTTCTTGTTCTTGTAATACATTTGGGAGGCCTGTCAAGGCCTATCCACTCTCTAAATAGCTTTGCAGATTAAATTTTTAACTCTCTTCTCTTCATGCAGATGTATATTTCTGACAAAGAATTGCCCTGAGATGTCAGCTTCCATCTTTCTCACTAGAGAGAAGGCAGATATGTGCAAGCATAGATCCTCAGTTCTCCACCTCATCGGGAAACGCATGCACACATGTGAAGGCTCCTTTCCAGGACCATGCATCCATCTTTGTGTTGTTCACCCCTTTCAGATTTCCTGCTCTTACCTTATAAATGTCCCTTTCCTTCAATGGGTCTTGAAGAGAAATGAGTAAGAGACCCACACAAGAAAATAAATAGAATTTTTCTTTTTGTAAATTGATAATCTCAATAATGAGACTATGCCAAGGCGCATAGTTCAAAAAATAGCATATAGACAAACCTGGGCTATATGGGACTGATTTTCTTTTGCTGATGGAAGCTGAGTTGGGTACTTCACAGACTCAAAGATGAGTTTTTAGGGGATAAAGAATGAGAAAGTCATTCTAAGCAAAGGAAACAACAGAAGTAAAACCATGAATTTGTGGAAATAGCATGGTGTGTATTAAGATCTTTAAAAACATGAGGAATACTAAATTCCAAAGAATTAGGCAGCAGTGGCATTTCCTATAATGCCTTGCAGAGCTGACCTGCATTTAGTCCTAGGAATGGCAATGACATTACCCTTGCAATGGCAGGATCCATGTAAGGCCATGTGCTTTGGCATTTATCTACACTTTTCTGTTCATGTAGCCATCCAGGTTGTAGAAAGAGTCCATCTGGTACAAGGATAACTTAAAGCATCACTTCCATTACCCATAAATGAAAAGAGGGCAAAGAGTGGAAAGTAAGTTCTGTGTTAAAAATTTCATATACAAATTTCAATATTTTAACACAGTAATTGAAGCAACATACCTCACAGATGACTTTGATCATTTACTATGATTCAAAATCACCAAATTCATTACAAAAGTGGGAATGTGGCCTCTTAAGAATGACTTTTAGTATTTGGAGAGAAACAACATTGGATTCTAGTCTTAAAGAGTAAATCTGAGATGGCCAGGGAGAAGGTGGATGGAATATGGCATTCCAGGAGGGGGAAACCAAATGTGTAAGGTGGAAAAGTACTGAAAAGCATGAAGACTTGAGAGATGCAAGAATTTTAATGGACTTATAGCAGGGAGAAGAGAAACATGATGGGAAATTCCAAGTTGATTCATTATATAAGCATCACAATGAGTAGTATTGACCAAAAAGAAATTCCATACCCTTGTACACTGTTGGTGAGAATGAAAATTATGGAAAGTATGGAGATTCCTTTAAAAAATCAGAACTAGGACTACTACCATGTGATTCAGTAATCCCACTTCTAAGTGTATATCCAAAGGAAATGAAATCAGTGTCTCACAGAGATATCTGCACTCCCGTGTTCATCACAACATCATTCATAGTAGCCAAGATATGGAAACAACTCAGTGTCAGATAAGCTGGAGAAAGGTATATATATATAAATATATATATATAAAATATATATTTTTTCCATTGAGAGTGAGAGTTGCTTCAGGTACTATTGACATTTTAACAAGATGAAGGCTCCTACTCCATGAGCCCAGGATGTCTTCCCAAAGTCATCCAGTTTTCAGTGTACCAGCCTTTCACTGCCTTGGTGCAGTCTCATTATTTTGTTCTTTTTGATGCTACTGAGAATGGAGTCATTTTCTTAATTTCCTTTCTGAGTGTTCATTGTTGGTACACAGAAAGGCTACCAATCTTTCTATGTTCATTTTGTGTCCCCAAGTGATGTCACTCATTAGCTCTAACAGTTCTGGTGGAGCCTCGAGGGTTTCATGTTTCTAGTACCGTGTCTTCTGGAAATAGGAACAGTTTGACTTTTTATTTTTTATTTTATTTTAAATTCTTTTAAATTCAAACTCTTTTAAATTCAAGTGGAGGACCTGGGTGTAGACAAAGGAAGATAAGCTTTCATTGAAATGGGAGGCAAAAACCAAAGGGCAAGTGTGAAGTAGAGCTCCGTGTATTGTGATTAGGTTTCTCTGCATATACAACCCAAAACAGTCACTGCTTAGGCATGCAATATCTGGAGTTGGCAGATATATATATATATATATATATATATATATATATATAAAGATATATATATCACCATCCCCAATTAGAAGACAAGTATCAGTTCTTAAGGCTCAAATTATAATAAGCCCAGCTCTACACTCAAGAAAAAAGGGATTAGGAGGCCTTAGTGGACATTGGCATCTGATACTCAAACATGAAAAAGGCCGGTTGAGCCCCGGATGAGTGGAGAATGAAATGGGAAAAGCAGGGGCTGGCAGTGTGTGGCTGCCACATAATAAAGTGGTGATTGTTTGGGGGGGGGGAAATATATATATATATGATGGAATATGGTTCAGCCATGAGAAAGAAGGAAATCCTGCCATTTGTGACAATTTGGATGAATCTGGAAGGATTTATGGTAAGTGAGATAAGCCGGAGAAAGACAAATATGATGTGATCTTACTTGTATGTAGAATCTTTAAAAGAAAAACAAAATTCAAACTCAGAAGCAGAGAGTAGAATGATGATAATGATTATGAGGGACCGGGATGGGGTGGGAACGTAGGATGAATAAGTCTAGAGAACTATTGTACAACATGGTGACAAAAAAAAAAAATGGTAACCACATGAAGTGACATGTTAATTAGCTTGAATATAATAATCATTTCGCTGGGTATATGTAGATCAAATCATGTTGTATACCTTAACTACACACAATATTTTAAATAATTAATTATTTCCATGAAACTGGATGAGGAAAAATAAAGGATTAATAATAAACATAAAATACGAGTTCAAAGATGATATGGGCCAAAATATGTGGCTTATTTTTTGGAAAGTATCATTTTAATAGAAATATTATACATGCTATATGTTGTTATAATGCGTAAGTTACGTGAAGACACAAGTAAAACATGGTAGAAGAAACTGAAGATTCTACATTCTTGAAATCATAAGAATGGAGTAATGCAGAGAAGAGCTGGAGTCTGACATTTGGGGCCAAAATATGACTAAAAACAGTTCGAGAAAATAGTGCTCCTGTGCCCCAGTTACAGAATTCTTCCTGATGCTATTACATCATAATGAAGAAAACTGCACACAAATTAATTATTCAACTAAAACACCTTCAAATTCCTCTTTGTCCCCAATATGAAGCTCACAAGAGTGCACAAAATCCACTCCATCACAAACATAGTAATAGCAAAAATAATCACTAATAGTAGCTAACATCCATTCGAAACTACTATTCATCAGGCATTGGGGTTTTTTTTTAAGATTTTTATTTATTTATTTATTTGAGAGAGAGGGGTCAAAACCATGAGGAGGGGGAGGGTCAGTGGGAGAGGACAAGCAGACTCCCTGCTGAACAGGGAGCCCAACTGGGTGCTCGATCCCAGGACTCCAGGATTATGACCTGAGCCAAAGGCAGTTCCTTAACCAACTAAGTCACCCAGGTGCCCTTATTAGGCACTGTTTTAAACGGTTTATAGTCATTTATTTGATTCTCACACAATCAAGTAATTTTATTATCTTCATTTTAGAGATGAGAAAATTGAGACTCAAAGGAGTTAAATAATTTTCCAAAGTCACACAGCTTTTGAGTGGTAGACCAGATTCAGACTCAGGCATTCTGGCCCCAGAATATAAGTAAATAAACTGAATCCATAAGTCACTCTTTGTACATCTACATATATCACCTATCTGACTAGTGGCCTTCAGGTCATGGAAAGAGACTTTAGAGGATACAAGAAAGAGGAGTCAACAGGTCTATGTGCCAAAGTAGTACACACAGCTCAAGACTCATATTGTCATAGTTATCTCCTCTTGTCCATTGCCCTAGTTTCAGGAGTAGCCCAAGGAAGCCACATTTTTGTAGTGGGGCCTCACCACACCTGGCCACAGTTAATAGGAACAAATATGCATACCTAAACTAAGGACAATCAATACACTCATAACAAGCAACTAGATTTCTTACTGGAATTTGAGCAAAGAGCCTTGGAAGGTAATGAGCTTGTGGTTTTGGCCATGTGCAAGAAAACTGGAGTATCATTAAATACTCTATGGTTGTTAACCACAGAAACTGACTAATTTATATGTCAAAAGAGAATTTGTTGTGAGGGAACTGGTTACTTCACATAATCAAAAAAAAAAAAAAAAAGAATTGAAGCAGCTCTGAGGTTTCTCTACATAAGGACTCAGGTCTCCCTACAACAGTATTATCAGAGGGGTGCCTGGGTGGTTCAGTTGGTTACATGTCCCACTCTTGATTTCAGTTCCAGTCATGATCTCACAGTAGTGAGACTGAGCTGTGCTTTAGGCTCTGTGCAGGGTGTAGATCCTGCTTAAAATTCTCTCTCTTCCTCTGCCCCTCCCCCCTCCTCTCTTCCTCTCTAGAAGAAAAATATTAAACGTATATATATATGCTTATATATATTGAAATATATATATATATATATAATTTTAACCACATTTAGAGTGTCACTCCAAATTCAGATCCTTAAAAAAATAGAATATTATGGTCTAGTTTGAGTCACAGGCCAATCCCTGGTATAAAACGAGAGGATATTCACTATTTTCAGGAGGCAAAAAGTTGACCAAAAAGAAAAAGTAGAGCTCCATTATTAAGGGGAAGGGGCTTTGGGCAAAAGCAACAGATTCTTCTATGTGTTCATCTAAAGGAGGGAGAGAGAAAGCAAAGATAAGACCATATTCATGTGTCACTTGGAAATTCAGTGCAAGATGCAAAGTAATTCACCAAATGAGAGAGAGGGAGAAAAAAAAGAGAGAGAATAGATTTCTTTCCAATTCCATTCCTGTGAGGTAGGGGTATGTGCTATTTCCAATGTCTGTGGACTATCTCATACCCTTGTAATCAATCCCACCTCACTTGAGTAAGCCTGAGTGGGCTTCTGGTCCTAATATACAAAGAGTCTTATTAAAAGAACCAGCCCCAACTTCACATGATGAATGCAATGGTAAGATACAAAAATCTGTTTTTGAAGAACTCACCCTCTAATGGGGAAAATCATTATAAACGCCAAGGGCCAAGTAAATACAGGAGATGAGTGTGTTGGACCAGCTCTTAAAAACTGGTGGCTCCAAGAAAGGCTTCATAAAGTCTCTAATGGCCAAAGTTAGTTCTGAAGGATGACCCGAGGTGAGCCAACTAAGAAGGAAATAATAGAGAACTAACAAAAGAACAAGTGAATAGAATTAGACACCTGAGAATGTGGCCAATGAGAAGTATAAGAAGTTCAGCATGACTGGAAAAAAAAGAAGATGGAGAGAAGTTTGCCAGGAGTTGAAGCCTAAGAAAGTTGAATATTATGATTAAGAAAATGTGGGAGCCATTGAAGCCATTTCACTTTTTTGAAAGATTTATTTATTCATTTATTTGAGAAAGAGAGCATGGAGGCAGGGAGGAGAGAGGAGGGGAAGAAGCAGACTCCCTGCTAAGTGGGGAGCTAGATTCAGGGCTGGATCCCAGGACCCCAAGATCATGACCTGAGCCAAAATCAAGAGTCAGATGCTTAACCAATTGAGCCACCCAGGCACCCCCTAAGCCATTTTAATTTGAGTTACAAATATTTTGTAACACCTTCATTTTGAAGGTGTTGGCTGACTGCTAGACAGGGTCACCGCCATCAAGGACAGAGAGGTCACTTGTCCTAGGAGTGCTGCACAATTTCCAGCTCTTTCTGCCATTTCTTGACTTGGATAAAAACAATACATTGCAAGCCATGGAATCTGGCAACTGTTTCTAAATCTGAATCTGACCACTATGTTTCTGAATAAAAAAGTCCCCAAGTGCAGGGGAATTGGCTTTTCATGGAATGACCATTGAATAATGGGAGACAGGAAAACTAAGCAGTTAAAATTCTGTGCTTTTTTTCTTTCTTCTAGTGAACCAAACACAGAACAATTTGTGTATCTAATCCTAGCTGATCACTTTGTATTGGACCATTTTGATGCTTCACATCTTCTCTTGCTTACTGTCCTTTTTTCTTTCTTTCCACCATTGGGTGGCACCACTCACATGGATTGTCCCTTTCTTAAAGATTTTATTTATCTGAGAGAGAGAGAGAGAGAGATGGAGGAGGGACAGAGGGAGAGAGAGAATCTCAAGCAGACTGTCTGCTGAGCTATCAAGCCAACGTGGGGCTCAAACCCCACCATGAGATCACGACCTGAGCCAAAATCAAGAGTCAGACCATTATCCAACTGAGCCACCGAGGCCCATGTTTTCCTTTCAATGCTTGCTTCAGTCCCTGTTTTCTGGAGTACCAGTATTAAAAACTAAGGTGATCTAATTTGTATTTTCAAAAGATTACACTATAATTACTGACTTGGAAGTGGGAAGAAAATTAGGAATCGATTGCAGTAATACAGGTAATAATTGATGAGTTCTTTGAACTATCTGAAGGCAGAAACAATAGAGAAGAGAAAGATTAAATTTAAAAAGCTAAATTCATAGCACTTGGTAATAGATGAAATACAAAGGATAAGAGATGCATAAATTAAGGATGGCTAGGTAGATAGTTGGAGATGCTATTCTTCGAGATAGGATGAATCAAAAAAGTGTGATACAATATTCTAAAGACGACAGTAAATTTATACACAGGGCCCTCTGGCAGAAGACAGGAGGGATGTTAATGCTAATACAGTAATCAAAAAAGAAAAAAAAAACCTTCAAAGGAATAATCCTTTAAGTGAATCTTATAACTAGGAGTTTTCTAGTCTGAAAATTGGGATTTTTAACATTATCCTACTTTACGAGCAGAATATATTCATAATTTTTAAAATGTTATTTGTAAATAAGTAGTACATGCAAATAGTTCAAAATTCTGAAGTTATAAAAGGGCATATAGTGAAAATTCTTCTTCCTACTCTTGCCCTCTAATCACTGGTTCCTTAGAGACAAATGTTGCCTGCTTTTATATATTCTATCAGAGATATTTGCACATAAACAAATAGATGTACATATTTTTATTTTATACTTTTTACATACATGGTAACTTACTCTATACTGTCTTACTCACTGAGATGGTCACACTGAGTTTTTTTACTTAACAATACATCAGTACTTAAAATTCTTACATTGCACAGATACACCAGATTTATTGAATGAGTCCCCCATTTATGGCCATTTAAGTTATTTCCAAACTTTCACTATTCGCTGTTAATTTATAATGTATTATCTAGCTTACAAAGGCTATACATGCACAAATTCAAGCAATAAAGAGAGAAGAGAAAAATTAATTTTCCCAAAGTACCAGCACCCAGAGTCAACATAAAACATAAAACAAATTTTTAGGGGCACGTGAGCCGCTCAGTTAGTTAAGCATCTGCGTCTGACTTCAGCTCAGATTATGATCTCAGGATCCTGAGATGGAGCCCCACTTGGACTCTGCATTAAGCGGTGAGTCAGCTTGAGATTCTCTCCCTCTCTCTCTCTCTCTCTGCCCCTCCCCAGCTTGTGCTTGCTGCATTCTCTCTCTCTCTCTCTTTCTCTCTCTCTCATAAATAAATAAATAAATAAATAAATAAATAAATAAATTCTTTCAAAAACACAATTTTTTAGTAAATTATCTCTTGGACATATTTCTGCACAGACACAGCAAGATATATAACTATGGGAAACATTTCTATCTCCTAGCCTAATAGTGGGGAAAGCATCCAAATTAAAGCAAAATAATTCAAGTCTTGGTCTATACAGGGAGCTTTGCAATGTAACCCAAGGCAGGATGACAGCAAATTTTTTAATATCATAACCTAATTTGCAAGAAATAGAGTCATAGCCCTAAAACAGGGAAAGATTATTTTTTCATGTAATCCATATCAGATAGATTAGGGAGGAAATTTACCTTGCAACTTTGCTTACCTGACATTCTGGGCTGAACCCACATTTTTCTAGTTCCCGTATCCTCCTATTTCTTGGTTTATTCCTAGATTTTGATGGAACACATCCACAAGTAGCTACCTATGACAGAGTACATTGGAAGTAAATTTTCTTAATGTTGATAGTCAGAAACTATTCTTTCCTCACATTTAAAAAAGGTTTGATAGAGCATTTGTCTGACTTTAGATTTTAAGATTAAAAATCATTTCCCTTGGAACTTGGAAGGTTTTGTCTCATTAACTTTTAGCTTCCTGGCTTATTTTGGAAAATCTGTGTCTGTGTGATTCATGTTGCTTTATAGAGAACATATTTTGAGGTTATTTTGAATATGTGTGTGGAACTGTTTGCAGCAAGTGGCTATCATATTGAACAGCACAGATCTAGAGCCTTATTACCTTCAAGGTTGGGAAAATTTCTTCTATTATTTTTTTAAGGTTTTATTTATTTATTTGAGAGAGAGAAAGAGAGGTGGAGAGAGGGGGAGAGAGACTCCCAAGTAGCCTCTGCATTGAGTGGGGAACCCAATGTGGGTCTTGATCCCAGGATCCTGAGATCATGACCTGAGCCAAAATCAAGAGTCAGATGCTTAACCGACTGAGCCATACAGGTGCCTCTCTTCTATTATTTCTTTAATAATTTATTTCCCTTTGTTTCTCTCTTCTTTTGAGAATTCCTGTTTATCAAGTATTGCAGTTTAAAGGATAACTCATGTCTCTTTTATTTCTTCTCCTGTTTGCCCTCTTGCTGTCTTTTTGTTTAACTTACTAACAGATTTCTTCTACTTTCTATTACCATTTCTCTCTACTTTTGTACTTCAGGAATTGTTCTTAGATTTTTTTTCTTATTTGTCACAACTTCTTGATCTTTTTTAAAATTATGATTCAATACTTTACAAACTTTTTTTTTATTAGAAGAGCATTACATCTACCTATTCTAATTGTTTTTCCCCCACTTCGGTGCACTTCTTTCAGTTGAAGAAATTCCTCAAATGTTTGATGATTCTTGATTGAATATTCATAATGACAAGGCACTAAGCCTTGATTAGGAGTTTTGTGTTCCTAAATGATTGACTTTGTTTTGGGGTCTAGGATCATCAGAATGCCAGCCAATTTGCTAAGAGAGCACAAAAATACAGAATGTGAAGCTCTTTTCTCTGAAGCCATTTGCTTTCTCCACAGAAGAAACCTTCAATCTCCTACCTGTGATTTGGGGGCTGGAAGGAACGACATATGACTGTATTATGACACATATTTTGGATGAGGGAGGGGCTATCAGTTTTATCCCCCATATAAAATTTAACAAGTCCTATTTTTATTCACATTCCTCACCTTGCACTCTGATTTATCTTAGCTCTAAGCTTCTGTAAGTTTCTAAGAGGCAAGTTGACTCCTTCACCCATATTCTCCTTTATGAAGATCAAAGTTACATCTCTTTGCCCTACTAGATGAATTACCACATTATCTGCTTTTCATCTTCCAAAACTGCTGAAACCTCTTGATGCCTGAAGCACATTCTCTTCTTCCCCAACTTTTATCTATTATTATCTAATTTTATCTGCTATTATCTACTTCTATAAATTTACATGTGTTTATTCTTTCTCTAGCATTTCAGAGGATTCTTTAGAGAAAACATAAACATAAGTTCTACCTCTCATCTTCCAACAGGGACTTCTATTTTCCCTTCCAAACTGAAGTTTAGAGTTAATATCACTAATTTTCAAGATCACTATTGGTCTAAAATTTTCTAGACAGCTAACCCAGATCTCCAGACACCACCTTTACAGACTGGTTTGGAATGACTGCAGTCAGGCCAAGAATATTCATTTTTAACAGACACTCCCACATTGATTTTAACACAGTGGTCCTTGAACACCCTGAGGAAAACTGCCCCAAATAAACTGAAGTTTGACAAAAGATTTTTTTTTAAGATTTTATTTATTTATTCATGAGAGACACAGAGACAGAGACATAGACAGAAAGAGAAGCAGGCTCCTCACAGGTAGCCTGGTACACAGCTCAATTCCTGGATCCAGGATCACACCCTGAGCCAAAGGCTAACACTCAACCACTGAGCCACGCAGGAGTCGCAATAGTTGTGAACAGAGGTGGGCTTCCAAATGATTGAGAGAGGGGTTTTCAGTTGTCTCCCAATTTGGTGCTTACATTTACTCTATTTATATACAGTTAATTGTGATTTGCAACATTTCTGCTTTTAAGATTCCCTTTGTGACCTAATACATGGTCCTTTAAAAAAAGTTTCCTAGAGAAATGCCTGGGTGGCTCAGTGGTTGAGCGTCTGTCTTTGGCTCAGGGTGTGATCCCAGAGTCCTTGGATCCAGTCCCGCACTGGGTTTCCTGCATGGGGCCTGCTTCTCCCTCTGCCTATGTCTCTGCCTTTCTCTCTCTCTGTGTCTCATAAATAAATAAATAAATAAATAAATAAATAAATAAATAAATAAATAAATAAATCTAAAAAAAAAGTTCATAGACATGTAAAAAAGTTGGGTTTTCTACATAACAGAATTTTAACATGCATTATTAGATTAATGACATTAATTCTATTAACTAAATTGTCCAAAATACCTGTAGCATTGCTTATAATTTGTCTTCCATATTTATCAAGAAATCAAGAGCATATTAATATTTATCACCATTATCACTGCACATTCAATTCTTAGAATATCAGAACATAGCTTCAAATATTCCTCTGCTACATAATTTGAAACTATTAAAAGATATCATATAAGTTCATTACTCTTGATGTAATTTTTCTTTCATCATACTTCTTATCATTACTTTCAACATGACTGTGTTTTTTCTCCCTACATTTTAAGCTTTAACTTAAACTCAACTTTGATAGAAGGTCTTTATACTTTAATTTCTCTTTTAAAAATTCCAAAAATACAGTTTTTTGTTGTTCATTTGGGTTTTTTAAAGTGATTACTTTTTACCTTTTAAAAAATTATATTTAATTATTTTTTTTCAGTTTAACCAAGAAATTGAAATAGTGTCTGTTAATTTCTCAATGTGAGAGATATGAATATTAGCTCACTTTTTCCATGAACAATTATGTTTTGCTTTGCTTGGTTACATATTTGGGTGATGCATATAAATCTAGCTGTTTGGGTTTCTGTTGTGGTATGTACCTAAATGGATTTTTGGTATCACTATAGTTCCCAGGAATCCTAGAAAGCTCAACCAGCTCAACTGTATAAGCTCAACTGGCACTATGTGTATACAGCACTATAATTAAGGGACTTATAAAAATGATACATGCATCCATTTAAAATTTATTTTAATTTATTTTAATTTAATTTATTTAATATTTTAAATATTAATATTCATTCATCCTCCATCAAACGTTGAGGTAGAGCCCCTATCTTTTCTTTGATCATGGATCTCCTGATTGGAGTTAATATTTTTAAAGCAAAAATCATGCCCTCAAAGTATTGTCTAATATTTTCAGTTTGGGTTTCTTTAGAATTGAGTGTCTTGATGAGATTTAAGCAATGTGTGCAGAATTGAAAATGTTTACTTTTTTTCATCTCATTCACATGAGGGCTTGAAACATTTTAACAAGCAGTCTTAAAGTATTCAACAGTTGTCATAGAGACAAATATTTAGCATAGATCTTATTGGCTGATATAATATACTGTATAATTATAGTGAAAAGTACAAATTTGGGGAAACAGAACCAACTTTCGGTAACCATGCATCTCAATTGGAGGAAGCAGGAATGCCCGGTTATTAGCCTGAAGACTATTAGCTACAGCACAAGCGGGTTTCACCAAGGGAATGAAGAGCTGATTAAAGTAGAGGCCAATATCTTGATTTTCCTATCACTAGCATATACCTAAAACCCAAGGGTAGAAATAAATCACAAAATGAGAGAAAGTATAACATGAAGCAGAAAGTTTAAAAAAAGAAAACTGAAGAAATAGAAAAGAACAAAAGAAAAAAGTAGGTTGAAGTCTTCATTCAAGCTTACTTGAGCCATTAAACACATGGATACATTTTATTATTGTTGTTTGCTGTTTGTTGTTTTCCCTAAAAACTTGACTTTGCTATGTAAGAGTGAAAAAGCACATCACAGAAATGTTATTAAAAGATATCATTTGTAAAGATAACAATTTCGTTTTTTAAGAGGCCAAGATTTAATCAAATTATATTATTCACATGTCAAAAAAAAAAAAAAACTGTCCTAAAACTTTTGCTATAGCATCCTTTCCCACATTCCTTGCAGTTTTGGTGTGGGGGAGAGAACAAAACCCCTCATCAAGAGATATTACTTCAGAATTTTGAGAATATTGTCAATGAAATTTCAATAACAGGTAAAACTGTCAGGCCGAATGAAATATATTCCATTTTTTTATAATGAACTCTGAAATAAAAACACTTTTATTTGGTAAATACATCTCCAAATTCATCAAAACAGAATTTCATATTGCCCTACAAATGAAATTTGAATTTTCTCTAGATTTCTAAAGTTCCCATATACTATATCTCCTTAAGGGTGAAAAATAGCATTGGTAACCCATCTCATGGAAACTAGATAAAATACGTGACTTATTGTCTTAATTAATGGAATCATATTTCTTGATGTTTACTGCTATCAGTATTACTACATCAATATTACTATTCTCTCTGCTGGGTCACAGGCTGTGGAGATGTATTAAGTATCAGATGGTTGCTATCCTGAGGCTGCTAAGAGTCTAATAAGAACAAAAAGGCAAATTTCAGGAGAAGTTTCACAAACAACCCAAAATAATATGAGATAAATACCAAGTATGCCATCTAGAAAATGTAATGTCAAAGAACTTAGCATCACTACATCCTTACTCATTGAAAATGTAAAATATAATTATGCAATAAAACATCAATCCACATTCTGTTAATGATTTCACAGCTTAATCAATTTCTTAGTGATTGCAGGGTTTTGTTTTTTTGTTTTGTTTTGTTTTAGTGTTTTGCACTTTACCTATATGACTGCTGAAATCGTTTATGCCACCTCTGTGTTAGGCATAGATCAGTTTATGAAAATAACTATGGAAAAACATATGTACACTTCATCGTGCCTGGTAATTTTGCAATTTATAGCCCTTGTAAACTAAGCATCCAAATGGTATCTTGATATCCTTTATAATAATAAACCAAACACAGTTACAATTGACATTTTTCTTGGATTAATTTGTTCGTTCCCTGATCTATATCTCACTCTTATCTGTTCCATGTCAGAACCCTTTGTTCTACAAGATTCCTTTTCTTGCAATATTGATCCCTATTGATCTTAACCTAGTACAATAGTGAATAATTAAATATTTCCTCAAAGAAACAAGTCTTCCCTTCTTTTCAATATGACCTTCACCTGATGTTCAAATAGTCCCAACATTACTGATGAATCTTTTTGGTGCAAACTTGACCTCTGTTGTCCTACTTTGAAAATGCACTTGATTTCTAACAAGAGCTTTTAGAAATGTAACAGTGCTGATTTGTTAGATAATGAAATCCAAATTGTTCTAGAAAAAGGTGCAATTATACAGCATGTAATACACAAATAAATTGACTTAATGTTACATTATAATGAAAACTGTGCAAAATCCTCTACACAAGCACAATAAAATAATAAAAAGTAATAGAACAGGTAATAGATGTAAAATAAATGCTAAAAAAGTAGTTCAAATCATTTTCATACCAGTCAAAAGATACTGAGGAGGGCGCATCCAATCACAATAAAACACCAGAATGAAACACTTTTAAATAGTAATATAAATTTTTGTGGACACTTCATGTCCCATGATGTGGAATTGACATATAGTTTGATTTTCTTTTTCCTAATGTAAGGCACAGTTTTACAGTCCTAGTGAAAACATTTTATTGCTGGGGATGTATTAGACATGGTTCATTTCCTTTCTCAGTATGGCTTTAATTTTCCACATCCATGGCTTGACACAGACCCAAACACCAGAAGATGGTTGTCTGCTATAAACTGTTTGGTTTTCTTTGATTGCTTTACAATTTAATCTATAGTTCATTCCATTAACCCTTTCCATTTTAATGCTGCCAAGTCTCCCAGCTCCTTAATATAAAGATAAACTTCCCCAAACATTTATGTTTATTCTGGTTTCTCATGCCCAGAGAATTATGTGCTGTGGTGAGGGGGGAAAAGGGGAGAGGGGGGGATGTTTCTTTCCTAGTTAACTTTTTCGAGGCCTTGGGTAATTGCAAAATAATTGACCTGTTACAATGGTGGAGGGGTTCCCTTTCGCTTCATAATACATTCATCATTATTCATTCACTGGGTTCAGTTCTATGCGTACCGATCTGCTGAGCCAAGAAAGTGCCACTGTCATACTAACTTTCTCCTCAAATCCCTGATCTTTCAGAGGGTGTGGGGTGGACGGCGGGGAGGGGAATCCTTTCCCGGCTGCGGTGTTGTCACATCCCATATCCTGTTCCTTCCGGCAGAGAAAGTGTATCTGGGAGGGTCACCGGATCAGCCTGTGCCTCCAGGCGGCTCGCCTCAAGTACAAAAGACTCGACTCAACTCACGTTAGTCTTCTAGGTGGCCTATCGGCGGTGACGGACTGCCAGCTCGGGCTGTGGGCGAGCAGTGATGACTGCCTTGAAATGCTAAGTGCTTAATTAAGGACCTTTCATATCAGTTATTGAGGCCCATGTCTCCCATAGCCCTGGGCATTGTACTTTACCAAGGGCTCCCTGGAGCCAGAGCCAACTTTATTGCAGTGACAAGTAGAGAAAGAGAGAGAGAGAAACAAGTGGTTTCAATCCTCTCAGAGCCTTCCCCAAATCTAAATACAATCCGACAGCTGACTAGTCATAGTTGGCCGACTCCTAAAAATATACTTTTTCACGTTCACGGAAATACAGCAAACTTGTGTCTCACTGGCAGTGATGGACCGTGGCATCCTCGGAGAAGAACAATCTCATTTTCAGGCTGAAGCCTCTCTTTCCCCTCGCTCCCTGGGACAGCTAGCTGCACCCCCATTGAGGTCATCTTTTTAAGAGACGATAAGGTGTTTCTGTCTGATGCCTTCCCCCTCACTTCATTTTCAGTAGTCCTGATATTATTTTAAAAATTCGTCTTAAATAGTGTATGATGGTGAACAATTCTGCTTATAGCTTATGACTGTTTTGCTCTTTTAGAGTAGAACTTCTAAGTTAACTACCTGAAGCAACTTCTCTGTGACTCCATTGCCAAATACTGTCGAAGTTACTAAATAATGGGAGGTAAGGAAAAAGAGCTACAGCTGCTGGTATTTGTTATCTTGATCAATAGCAATATAACTGATCACTGACAGGTGAAAGGCAATCAATTTTAAAGCAAAATAAAGGAGGAATATAGAATGCCTACATCTAACTGACGAAGTAAAAATACAGAGCCTCATTCGTTTAAAAGAAGAAGAAGAAGAAAGAAAAAAAAAGGCTATACTGTTGACCAGCACAGGTAATAGAATACAAACTATATGTTTTAAAATTAAAATAGAAGAAGCATTAGCAAATGACTTTTTACTGTGACTAGAAATACACAGAACCTGGCAAAGAGAATCTATGAAACAACGTGATTGATATTACACTGCAGTGCTGAGGCATTGTAGCTAAAATTTTTAAACCGAAAGAATCTTTGGAAACCACTTCTGCTCTCCGAGGCGGACCACATGAAAAGACACTTCTTAGTGTCAGAATGTTTCCATATCAAATACTAGCCCACTATCTCTTCCTAATACACTTGGGGTTCATTTACTCATCTAATTTCTTATCCTCTCATTGGGAAATGTTTATACGATGACATGTATATACATATTATAGTTATATTTATGCACATATAAATAGATGCATATTAATATCTAGAAGACAATAGGTTTCCATTATATTTTTTCAGAGAGAGTAGTCTATGAACAACCGCTCATGAAACCAAGCCTCTGGAGATGCTTGGAATTTCATTATTGACACTCTCTACTGGTTCTGAATGGTCAAGTTAATAGCACAAATGGGATGGAGGGTCAGAACATTATCTCTTTATTTGTTTCTGGGGTGAGTAGGTAAGGGCACTCGGTGATTTACCATTTACAAATCAGCAGTGAGTTTTAACTCTTAAGATGTCTGCCTTCAGCATTGTACACACCCATTAAATTTCAGTATTTCCACCTCAGAATACTGAAAAGAAAATATCTACTTTGGAAGCTACTTTTTTCTAAAATTACACCTTAGCGTTTAAATCTCGGCCACTGCCCCTCTGCACGTTTCTGCAGGGATCAGTCATAACATTTTTGGTTACAGAAATGTCTTGTGTAAGTCAGAGCAATGCCTTCATGCACATCAAATATTCGCCCTACCCCCATCTTTCCCTACTAGCCTTCCAGAGAATGAAATTACCAAGCTACTACCTTAAACCTTAGCTCATAGAACCATCTAGAGTATAACATCTACAGAAGGGGGCAAGCAGGAAACTCATTCCAGGAAGAAAAAAAGAAGGCATGCAAAACATTACAATACACTTATTTGTAGCAATTTACTTTTATTTTATTTTTTTAAAGATCTTATTTATTCATGAGAGACAGGCAGAGACACTGTCAGAGGGAGAAGCAGGCCCCATGCAAGAAGCCTTATGCAGGACTCGATCCCTGGACTCCAGGATCACACCCTGGGCCAAAGGCAGGCGCTAAACCACTGAGCCACCCAGGGATCCCACAATTTACTTTTATAGTAAAATTCTATACTGAGGCAGAATCTGTTCTTGAAATATGTCAGCCTTAAGACACTATGGCTTTGCTAGTAACTATAGGAAATCCTGAATCCATAACTCAGGACTTAATCCAATAAAATGTGAAAGTCTCTAAGAAACACACAGTGAACTCAAAAATGTGACTTTCTCTTCCTTTTTTTACCTCTAAGAGAGAAAAAAATTAAATAAGTTGTCCTAAATGTGATTCCATATATTAGAGGGATGAGTAGCTATCCGAAGAAAGTCAAGCAATATAGGGAGTACAGCTCAAGGATCTGGTCCTTAAAGGGGATATTTTAGAAATTGCAAAGTGAAGCATTATTCTTTATCTTTTCATTGTCTGTCATTAGAATTCAACACATAATAGTTGAACTTTCTAAACCTCTTTGGCTAAGTTTAAGAAGATGAATATATGAGACTGAATAATAAATGTAGCTGGTTTAGCCATGACTTAGCTTTATAGCAAAGAACAAAAAGATTGGTCTGAGTGTCCCAATAAAATGACAGTCTGGCTGCATGAAGCTGGTCATGCAGATACTACCTCAGACATTCATTTGACTATTTTATTGAATACCTTTCTGAGTGCCATGCACTACCCAATTTTGGGGAGAGAGGGTGTCGGGAAGGGTACTGATACCATGAGGTAGATTTAGATAAGATTTGAGTAAAGAAAGTAGATATTCGAGTGGAGGTGTGGTAGTGAGAAAACCATAGAACTTTCCAAGAAAAGTATAATTTTATCACTTAAAGTTGGTTTCAAGAATCCAGATTCTTTTTTTTTTTTTTTTGGCTTACCAGCTAACATCTCTTTGCTTGAAACGGCCTCAGAAATACTTAGCATCTACAGTTACCTTTCTGTAAAATAAAGCTCACACAATAATCCAACATTAGAATTTAATTATAACTAAAAATTAATTGTGGAAAATGTCATAGGTTTAACTCTTACCTCAAAGTTAAATGGGCACAAATAAGTCATACATATTTATATGTTTTTAAAACGCTGAATTATGAAACCAAGAATAAATACAAAATAAAATAAAATCCTCAAAATCCAAACCATATTATTTTTTTTCCATCTTCATTTCACTTGTACCTCAATTTACAGAAAGGCACTACTTGCTCTTTCATATGTGAATACACAAATACTAAATATAATTATGTTTATTTCATTACACATTATTTTATTTGCATATAAAATGTTTACCCTTAAGTTAAATTATTTGCATAGAATTTAACCTGACCCCTAAATTCTGTGTCTGTCTAGTTGGAAGAAGAAATATAATACCTTGAATCATTATTCATTTGCATTTAATGAGCTTTTAAATCTCTTAAAGAGAAACCCCAAAATGTCAAATACTTTCAATAGTACTCATAAAACTTAATTCGGCAGATAATTTTCTGAGCTGTTTCAATATAGAAACAGAAAACACAGAAATACTGTCGTCTTGTTTGCAAAGAAATGTTGAATCCATTAAATGAAACAAAGTCAAAAATGGATGGAGTAGTACTCTTGAATCAGGTCGAATTCTGGTGTAGAAACAGAATTGTGGGGTATGATTCCAGAGGAAAGAGAGCCAGAGAGGAAAAGAGAAAGAGTGAGAAAGAGAGATCACTAAAAAGATTATTGATAACTCAAAGGCCCAGCGTCTGCACTCACTCAGCAGCGTGATACTGACAATTATTAACTACAAAACTGTGGTCGCAGCGCAAGGGTAAATAAGCTATCACCATGGAGCTGAGTGGCGGGACCGCGTTCCACTGGAATGTATTTTCCTGCAGCAGGCGCTACCGATGACAGCGACAATCAAGAGTGGCTGCAGGCAGCTGCCTTGCTCCAGGCCACATTCAATTATGTCGGACTGCATTAGTCCCTGGCGAAGCTGTCACCTTCTAGCCTGTGAAGTGATAGCGTGAAGAGGCTGCTGAAGTCTCTCCAGTCCCTTGCTTCCCGTTTCAGTGGGGAGGAAGGGAAACAATGTGGAAAAAAAAAAAAAAAAAAAAAGACCATTAGTACTCTGACCGCTTGCAGCATTCATTTTGCTCTCAGAGTAAGGAAAAAAAAAAGCTTAGGTGAGCTGGATTCAAAAAGTTGTCTGGTGTCGGATAATTGCAGGGTTATTTCTTTCCCCCTTCCAACAAGTAGCTCTTTTTCAGGAGTAGTGCCAGGAGAATGTCCTATTTTCAGGATTTGAGAATCACTGTGTGGCTCACCCTCCTCAGGAGATAGCATTGCATTGGAATATATTTTCTAATATATGATATCCCCAAGGATTCTCTAGCAGTCAAGATATTTTGCAGAGTCTGATCTGCAAGTGTGGAATATTTGATTTCTTTTCTAAGCTTTCCAGAACTTTAACTTGCATGGATTTTGAGATTTCTTTCCTAAGGGATCACTTGACTTTCAGAGCTAAAGAGAAATAAACTCAGGTTATTCTAGGAAGTTATTTGGGGACAGAATGTATTTTTGATCATCGACCTGCCCAGAAGAGTTTGTAATCTTTACCACACTACAACCAATGTTTGAAGGATGGTTAAGATTAGAGATTTTCAAGGGTAAATACACGGAGGCATTCTCAAATGGAGTTGAGTTGCAGTGATAGCATTAAAATGTCTAATTCAGTACCACTACTTAATGAAATTAGCAGGGGGATAGGAGTTACTTACAGAAGGCACTTAATTAATTCCAGGTAGCATAGTATTAAGATGTTTATTTATTCTCAAAATCTCATTTGGTTAGAGAAAACCTAACATGTAAAACACCAAAAATCAGGGGCATCTGGGTGGCTCAGTCAGTTAAGCATCTTCCTTCTGCTCGGGTCATGATCTTGGAGTCCTAGGATCAAGTGGATCTTTGTCCAGCTGCCTGTGCAATGAGAAGTCTGCCTCTCCCTCTCCCTTTGCCCCTCCCCCCCAGCTCATGTTCACACATGTGCACTCTCTCCCTCTCTTAAATAAATAAAATCTTGGGGAAAAAAAAAACCTGAAAATCGGTTCTAGGACATAGAGGCCCCTTCCCTATGACCCCCCTATGTAATACTGGACAAGTCACTTAGCCTCTCTTTTTGAGTTTTTGTATTGGAAAAACAGGTACAGGATGTCTCCAAATAGAGATTATGAGAGAATAGATATTGCATGCTCTATAGCACTGCCAAATAAATTTAACCAAAGAACAGAAATTCTGAATTTTTCAGAATATTTGGCTAATTTAAAAATCTTTTGTTTATTTGAAAAGTTTAAAAAACTTTTCATTTCATATTGGTAACTTTGGGCACTCTGTGGCATCAGTAGAGTAAATGATTATTTGGGGATTATTTAATGAATGCCCAGCAACACCATGGTCAGAGATGGACAAACCACTTAAGGTTAACATCTACAAAGTGGTATTTTTTAAACTAGGGATCTGTTGTGTTGCTCAGAATAAATTGGGCAGAGAAGCTGCCTTAGCTTTGTGAAGCTCCAGCAACCTGACTTCAAAGTGACTCAAGAAAATAAACGACTGAAATACCCCAAGCTGTGGGGCTCGAATGCCATTAGTTCCCTGGCATGCTGTAAGGTGTTTCGCAAAAGCCACACCTCTCCTGCGACTGAATGACAGCCAGGCTTCATGTGTCTTCTTCGGTCTTATAGTCCCTCACACTTGGAAGGAATCAGTAACATACTGCCTTTCTGATGGGAAAGAACTTCCTACTGGCCCTACTTTTCAAGGTTTCTAAGAAACTTCTATGAAAATCTGAAAGTTATTTGAGGACTTGCAAAACTAAACTTCCAACTGAAAGAACGAAGCCTTTTTTGGTGGCGGTGGTAGTAGTAATAGCAGTAGTAGTAACAGTAGTATGTAGATCCTTGGAAGAGTTTTCAGGTTGTATATTTCCCATCTGTGCCTCTCTATGCCTTTCTTTTCCTGTATGGCCCTGGAGTTTATTGGTGGGATAGTTACATGCAGTGCTGTCATGATGATTCAAACTGGAAACAAAGCCTCTGTGTAAAGAACACTGGCTGATACCTAAGGCATTAAGAACGTTCACACTGACCCAGCTTTCACAGAATCTCAGTAGCATACCCACACTTCTAGGTATAGATATTCCTCACACTTAGGATTCACATTCCTCGCCTTGTTCCTAGACTGGCCTTGTATGGCTTAATTTTTCCTATTTTCTAATGAATTGGGCCTAGAATATGGCCTCACAGCTCATCGTTCTAAGGATATTAATATGGAAAGATTGAGCATAGAACAGATTGCACAGTTGCACATAGGAGTGAATGCACCATAGGCTCAAAACCATTATCGTTCCCCCCGTAATCACAGTCAGAACGGAAATCCCGGAGGGAATCTCATACTGGAAACAGAATGCTTTTATTTTTTTATTTTTGTATCATGGCATAATTTCCCAGCTGCTGGGAAAAGCCTCAGTGTGCCCCTTTATCTCAGAAAAATAAAACTGATGCCATTGTTAATAGAATGAGACTTCGCTGTGTCTCCAAAGTAACAGTTACTCGACGTGCTGTTCTCCTAAAGGAAAAACATCTCATGGTTGAAATAAAAACCATATTCATTCTCTGAAATCTTTTTCTCTTAAACAGTCAAACAGTAAAAATAAACAACTGGGAAACAGTATATTCACCTTTGAAACAAATTCCTGTTATTTAAATATATCCTGATGGTCATGATAAAAGATTTGACCTTAGATAGAGACCCTCCACCCCTACTTTAGCAAACATTTATCTGTATAAACTCGAAGTGCGCTTAGCTGATGGTAGAGGCAGAGCTGCATGGGGATTAGAAGAGAGAGAAGAGCCATGTGGGACAGCCCACTGTACCAGGTGAGCTGCATTAAGGCAAAGAGAAGAAAACAGTGGTGGAGAGAAGCAAAAAGACCAGGCTGTATAGACTAGAAATGCTATGGTCAGAAAAGTTAAACATGGCCATGTTATAAGAAGTAATGAAAAGAGGAGACACAAATGAGACTTAATAGGTGACTGATGGAAACCACTGGATTCCCTGTGATACTCATTATTGAAAGCGCTTTGCTCTCTGAATTACTTTGTGCATTTTTTTCCTTTGTATATCTAGGAGAACGTACCAAAAGGCATTTTGGAAATGAGAATGAGGTGAAGGACATAACTTACACAATTTAATGCATGATGACAGTAATTTCTCAAATAAGGATGGGTATCTATTGTATATTTACATACTTTCTGGTGACATGTGTATCCAAAGGTATATATCTAGATATCACACACAAAAATCATTTTTCACGTTAATGAAGATCTTTGGACCAAAAAAAAAGATTCTTTTTTTTTTAAGATTTTAAAAAACAGACACACGGACAGGCAGAGACATAGACAAAGGGAGAAGCAGGAGAAGCAGGTCACTTGCAGGGAGCCTGATACAGGACTTGATCCCTAGACCCAACATCATGCCCTGAGCCAAAGGCAGATGCTCAACCACTGAGCCACCCAGACATCCCCCCCAAAAAAAGATTCTTGTAAATATTTTCTTTTGTAGAGTTTTCAAAAGAGTTGTAATATTTAGGAGCATTAAATGAAAATTAAAGAATATATTAAAATATCTACATAAGGCAGATTCTTGAATATAAATAGTGTGCAGAATTTTCATCATTGGCAACATTATGCGTTTAAATTTTAAATGTTGCTTTGAAAACTCTATTTACAGATGCAATGGCATCTCATATGCATAAAATATGTGGTAATCATAGCATGGCTAAAAGTTAAGGACAGTGATTTTCAGGGTCATGAAAATTCTTGTTTCCCAGATTTCTTCAGATGTATATGAAGAGAAGTATGGATTGAGTATTGATATGTATCTGAAGTAAAGTATTAAGCTCAGCAGAGCACACAGAGATCAAAACCCCTCGTTTGCTCAGATGAGCAGCAGTCAAATGTTTTCATCATTGGCTTCTGTGAACAGGGAACCTTGATTAATCATGAGAAGGCTCTTATAGTCTTAGCAAGTGGCTGAAGAAATGAGTCAGGTTGATCAGAACAATGTACCCTTCCCAGGAAATTACAAAAGACATGCTTAATAGAAGGTCCTTGAAATTGAAAAGAGAATCATATATACATATAGAGTCACCTTTTGACATACATGTCTATAAATATATATAATGGAATTTTAAAAAATAAACCAGGTATCAAAGTTTCTTATGATGTTTTACTTTGCCTTTTCTTTTTTCTTTGAATATGATTCACTAGAATATGAACCAAAGGTGATTTATCTACTCTTCAACTTGGCGAGAACAAGGCTACAATGTGCTGTCACACCAGAATGGTTTTACTTAGTGTGTGGAGCAGGAAAAGAAACTCCATTTTTCAATATTTCTCAGCGACCAGTCTACAACTGCCTTTTCTAAATGTGATTTGTTCCCTTTAGGTTCCAAATAAAAGCTACGGTCTACTTAGAAATAAAACCCACATACAAGTCTGCAATCCCTTATCCCAAACATGGGGCCAGATATATTTTATAATTCAGAATTTTGCAAAAGTTTAAAAGTAATATATTGTAACTTATGTAGAACTCTCTATGGGGCCTAGGGCTGGATCATCATGACACATTAACATTCACATAGTGAAATATGTGAATATTCATAATAACTAGGATGAATAAAAGTCTATAAATAGCCTCCTCAGTTCAGGTCAACCTTTTATGCCAAATTAATTTCTCAAAACTTAGGGTTTCCAGAGGCTTTTGGATTTCAGAATTGAAGTTGAGGAAATATGGACATGTATTTAGGAAACTCTTACTGTTTTTCTTTTAAGAGTTACTACTTATAAAATTGAACAAAAGGCTTCAAAATTCTAGAAGCTAATCTCTGTAATATACTACTTAATGTTTTCAAAAATATTATTTATAGGATTCATTGCTTCAAGACTCACTACACCATATCCACATAAATATTTTGTATATTTCTATAAAAATATTGTAAGAGCCTGTGCATAACCTGAAACTTCAAATTGTTACATATTTTTTGATAGAATAAAGTGTGGAGCCCCAAGGATATGTGCATCAGCACAAAAAAGGACATTAAGTATTAAGTTTGAGGGACACAATTTTTACTAATTTATTTGGTTTCATCCAAAGTTTTTTTTTTTTCCTTAAGATAGCAATTTTCTATTTTTAACCTAGAACATCCCAAAAATCTGGGCCTTGCACATTAGGCTAACTTTAGATATTAGATTTGTTTCTGTAAGGGTTATATTTTACTTAGAAAAGAAATAGCAAAGTGGGGCATTTTTACTGGTTAAGTTTAAGTCATACAATTAGAAACCCTATCCTGACATCATATATATCCTGATAATAAGCAAATCCCAAATATTCCATTCTGGATTTTTTAGCATACCTATATGAACTGAAGAGAGAGAGAAGAGAAAAAGAAATGAGCAAAGTAAAAGAAGGACAGGATAAATGAAAGAAAAAAAGAAAGGAAGAAGGGGAAAGCAGAACCAATGGCCCAACTTCCCTCTGAGATAGTGGTGCTTTGGCACCTTGAACCTAATTCTTCAAAGATGGAGTTGAAGAATGGGTATCTCCCATGCGAAATGGAAATCTAGGAAAATTCGGAAAGGGACGTAGGGTTGGAAACAAAGCCCAGATCCGTGAGATGAAATGGAACCCAAAATAGACATTAATAAATCAAAACCACACTAACAAAAGCAGCCCAACGCCAAAACATGAGCAAGCTGCCCCCAAAGGGGAAATGTAGACAGAGAGAACTGAATGCTCTTAGACCCAGCTAATGCTGGGGTCTCAAATAAAATCCAGAGCAAAAATAAGGCATGAACACAGTCTACGTAGGCTACATACTGGTACAGAAACAAGATCCTTAAAAAAAAAAAAAAAAAAGGGACACCTGGGTGACTCAGTGGTTGAGTGTCTACCTTTGGCTCAGGGCATGATCTCGGGGTCCTGGGATCCAGTCCCGCATCGGGTTCCCTGCTTCTCCCTCTGCCTATGTCTCTGCCTCTCTGTGTGTCTCTCATGAATATATAAATAAAATCTGAAGAAAGAAGAAGAAAAAGAAGAAAGAAAGAAAGAAAGAAAGAAAGAAAGAAGAAGAAGAGAGAGAGAGAGAGAGAGAGAGAGAGAGAGAGAAAGAAAGAAAGAAAGAAAGAAAGAAAGAAAAAAAGAAAGAAAGAAAGAAAGAAAGAAGAAAGAAGAAGAAAGAAAGAAAGAAAGAAGAAAGAAAGAAAGAAAGAAAGAAAGAAGAAAGAAAGAGAAAGAAAGAAAGAAAGAAAGAAAGAAAGAAAGAAAGAAAGAAAGAAAGAAAGAAAGAAAGAAAGATCCTCAGACATGGCCTTCTCTTACAGAAAGAGAAAACCAGTAGCCCAGGGTCACGGTGAGCCTAAACCTGAGCAGCAGGTTACTTGGTCTTTTTATCCAATTAAAAAGCCACTTGCAGAGCCATAGGATTGGCGAGAATTCACACCAAGTGTATAGTCACATATATATTTATGCCTTGAAGTGGTTTATAGCACACAACACACAGTACAACAGGATAACAATAAGTAAATATGACAACCTGAGTGCAGAAACGTTAACAGTAGCCCCCACGTAGGTATTAATTATAGGCTCAGCGTGTAAACATAGCCAGATAGAGCGCCCCCTTGCAGGTTTCATAAGAACACTGCCCGTAGGTCTCTATCCCACCACTCCCCATCTTCACATCCCAGTCTTGGGCCCCAGAATGACTGTAGGTAAGAAAAGAACGAGAGAGGAAGAGGAAAATAAAGAAAACTAAAAAGAAGGAAGGAAAAGAACTCCCTCAGAGACATCAGTTATGCATATCAGCTCTGCCATAAAAATTGCTCATACAAACCCTGTGAAGTGTTATGTTTGCTCTGATTCCTTAACTCCCAATGTCTTTAAAAAGCAAAATAATAATAGTAATAACTATAGGACGGTTTATTCTTGGTCACAGAGTTAATCAGTTCCTACAGTGCATGAGTATCACAGGTTGTGGACTGAGGACATTCTCCATTGGATATTTTCATTTTTTGCCTTTGGCAAAAATTCCACCAGTAGTAATAAATAATTCCATACCCCTAAGTGGATATTATTATTATTTTCAAGTGTAAGTCACAGTGGCTTCTAGCCTGTCAGCTCTCCCAGAGTCGCAGATCTGTGTGCATACCTGTTGACAATTCTGGGGATAGAAACTGCTCATGATTCTCACTTTCAAACTTCTGCTCTTTCATCCTAGTAGTGTCCCTTGAAAACACACCAGGGAAGGGAAGAGGGACACACCAAGGCAAAGGTGCAAATAGTGCGGATTTTGCCTGCAGGGTTAGAATATATACCTACTTCTCAGATATTGTGTTTCCCAGACAGCTGACTTGTTACATTAAGGGAATGAATGAAAATACAAACCCACCATTATTTTAAAGCAAGCATATAATGTCTTGCACATAGTAGGCACTAAAAGTTGCTGAATAAATAAAGTGTAGGAGGGTTAGTGTTTGTTTTGCTTTGCTTTCTCAAATCTATGGAACTCCATTTCTCCATTTTACTATCCTCCTGAGGTCTTTGACAATCATATTTCCCCATCCTCTGGTGCCTCCTGTCTTCACTATAATGCCCGTGGCTGGCCCCAATCTAACATTCCACCTGTCCTTAGGTATTATTTTTAAACTTTTCCCTCTTTTCCCCTATCAAAACATGCTCTTCCTGCCAAACAAACACCCTGTGACAATCAGTCCTAATGCTTAATTAGCTGACCAAGTATTTTTTAATGTGTTACTCAGCAATTGGGTCACCCCTTGTCTGGATTAGTATCCCAAACTCAGCTAAGGAATTTGTGAAACAATGGAAATTGCCAACATAAGCTGACTGGAGACTTGTGGACAGGACAGTTACTTAGAGGTGCTACTAAAATTGCATCATATACTGTTTGCTGTGTCCAGCTTATAGGGCTGGTCATCTGTATTAGGCTCAAAAAACCAACACCTAGGGGCACCTGGATTGGTTCAGTGGTTGAGCATTTGGCTCAGGGCATGATCCTGGAGTCCTGGGATTGAGTCCTGCATGGGGCTCCCCACAAGGAGCCTGCTTCTCCCTCTGCCTGTGTCTCTGCCTCTCTCCCTCTGTGTCTCTCATGAATAAAGAAATAAAATATTTCTTTTAAAATGAACATATATTATTTTTGAGACAATATAATCTCTCCTAATTAATGAAAAGAAAGTAAGCTTAAAATGGGGGAAAGGAAAGCAAATAAAATAAAATAGGGAAAGGGGGAGTAAAACATACCTAAAGAAAACTATTTTAGACTAAATTTATAGTATGGAAAAAAACACTTCTGGTATTTCTAAGGGAATCACAGATCTCTTCTTCCTAAATTAATAAGATTCCTTCTAACAGTTTCATTTCTATTAATCAGATATTTTACTTGGACATTGGAAAACAGCTCCTAATAATGCAATTGTCAGCCTACTTTTAAAAACTAAACAAATCAAGTAAAAGACTCACAAACGAATTAATTGTTTCATATTGACAACATTGTCAATAGTTTTATGGAAAGCTTGGTGGCTAAGGAAAAACACCAGGCTTTGACTAAAGAAAACAGTTTTATTCTCATCTCTGTCACTACGTAGGTGTTCAACTCTTGCCACAGAGTAGAATCTTTGGAAAAAAAAAAAAAGACCATGTTTAATGTTTAATGAATAAATAGATAAGGGAGTGAATGGCCCTGAGCTAGTCACTTTAATCACTTGTGAACCTAAAAAATGAGGGAGTTGAACAGGAAGTCTCTACAGTTTCTTTCTAATACTAAAATTCGATAATTCACTCAACTCTCTCCAAGGAAGTCAGTAGGTATGTTCTAAAAGAGACATGGAAAAAAGAGCAGTCGGCCACAGGGAATTGGAGATCAAAGAAGTATCTCTGCCCCTCTGCACTCCCTCCCTTCTTTAGGCTGGAGGGAGGGGATAAGAGGTACTGAGAGATCATGACAGTTGTCCGTGTTGGTGGCACTGCCCCAGGCACCAAACACCATCGCCACTCTTCGTGTCCATTACACACCTGAGGTCACAGAGCTGCACAGTAGAGGAGAAAAACAATCTGTAATTCAGCACCAGTGAGCTAAGTACCCTAAACAACCATTTCCAAAGCAGTTATAGTCCATCCATACAAGTGTCATGGTTTGCATAATGGGGGCATCAGCCCTTTATTTATCGAGCATTCAAATTCATAAAAACAGAATGAAGAAGTGCTACAAACTATGAGAAAAGCTTTCTTGCAGTATAAGCGAACGTGAAAGTTCCCTCACATAGCAAAGCATCATTAAAGGCAACCATGTTGGGAAGGAGGTTTCATAAACTCCAAAGTGCTACGCAAATGTGCATTAGATCTGAGGCATCTCTCCACCTTCTATCTACTCACAGAATCTTTTTATTTTCCAAATTGAACAAGAAAATGATCAATTCCATAATTTGGGTTGTAAAATAATTTTGAAGAAAGGAGGACAGAAATATGAGTTTCAGTTATGGCTTAGCTCACAACTAGCTGTATGACCTTGAGCAGCCATTTAATTCCCCTAGTCCTCAGATTCCATTTGTTTGAGGCATTTGGGCTAAATAATTTCTAAGAATATATTCCAGATCGAATGTTCTAATGACTCTGATAAATACCAAATGACGGTTCTTCTCTTCAGAGCTATTTTTAAGTGACAATGAAATTTACATAGCTAGGAAACTTAGACATTAATTTTCTAAAACACTCTTCTGACATTTATAAGAAATACTGGCAATCTACCAAAAGCAAGGCAAAAGAAATACCAATCCATAACATTTTAATGTGTCAGAGTAGAAAGCAGATCTTCAAGCAAGAAGTAGACAGTTTCCTTCAGAAAATCTATGCTAGGTTAAGTCAGAAAAAAGATTGGATAGGAATACTAAAAATGGTAGCATATCATGAAACTCTAGCCAAACTACATATTCTAAGGGACGAAGAATGGATATTTCAAAAAAATAGAAAGAACATTAAACTTGCTAATATTTATCGAGCACACATATTCTATCTGGCATTGTGATAAGGATTTAGGATGGTTTATTTTATTTACTCCAATATAACAGGGCATTTTACAAACTTTTTGAAAAATAAACTGAAAAAACATATATTTTTTAATGCTAAAGTTTAGGAAGAATCAAAGTTCAGGAAGAGAGGTTGATTTGAGCTCTTTCTGGATGGCCTCTCCTCACTTATGCCAAAGCCCATGTGGACCAACAGATAGGGACGTGCCCTTGACTCTCAAGCTATGACATCCTCTCATAGGGACCAGTGCCTCTGTCATGTTAGCATTGTCTGTTTCTGGGGGAGTTCTGTGGCTATGACTTGTGAGAAATAATAGTAATAAAATACAGCATCAAATCAATAGTTATATTAAAGGTTATCAATGCTTGGCAAATTTGGCATTTAATAAAGATTAATCACAAACAAATGACATATATTTCTATTGCCTTTTTAAAAATTTTTCTCTGTGATGAACTAAAGCTAAGATCATGTCTGTGCCTTGGGTAAATTCAAGCTAATAACCAAAGAATTATCCTCAGCTTTTAATTGCTTATGTAATGATTAGAGTCACTAAGGAAAAGTCACACGTACAAAATTTTCTAAGATTTCGGCTTCCAGTAATTGTAATACAAACATATCAAATCCTTTATATTGAACTAAGAAATTTTGCTCTTTTGGTTAAAATTTAACTGCGGCATATTAACATTAAAATTAAAAATTATAGTTAATTGAAGCATTTTAAAAACTAAAGATTTCTTCCGTGTGACATATTCACTACTTCCCTGTAATCTCCTCGTACTATTCCTGGCCAGGTGTGAGAAAAGAGGAGAATGAATCTTTTTCACCTCTAACAGAAAAGAATGAAAAAGTTAAAATCGGGTTCAATCTTGCTTCTTGTTTTACTAGTGCCCCCTCTAGTGGAATTTTTGCAGTAATGCAGACCAAAAAAGGAGGTGGGGGGATTTAAGCCACCAAGCACATATTTTGTTTGCTTTTTTACATTTCTTTTTTAGAAACATTCTAAACAAAATGATGTGAAATAAACAAACATAATAGTGCATAATAGACGTACAATAGTTTCACCAGCAATTGTAACTAAACAAGGGAGTGATAAAAATCTGTGCTATATTCAGAACGGAAAACGTTTTCAGAAGCAATGTGGCAGACAGACCATGAAAACATATTTTGCTAGAATTCACTGTCATTCATTTTGTGACTTGACTTTTTTCCCTTCATCAGCCTATTTGGCCATTAGCCTAAAACTCTGCTACTTTCTTCTCATTTACTTTGAAACTTACCTTTCCCCTCTCCGTTATTTGCCATCATTCCTATTTTATAACATCATTAGGTGGATAATACTCTTCCTCTCAACTTTTACAATTCCTCCTCTGTCTGCAAACTGCCTTGATGCCTGAGAGCCAAGAAACATAAGCTAATGCTATTTACAATTCCAGAGCACTCTTTTTCTAATCATTTTCTCGAATCATTTTTTTTCTCCTATGCTAATTTTATGTTTGTACCGAGTAGGGAAAAAGAAGAGAGAGAGAAAGAAATACCACCCCCACCCCAAATGACCATTCTCAATGCAGCCTCAGAGGATTCTTCCTGGAGAAGTCTTGAGCTTGGTAGATGCATCTTGTTCTACAGGGATCTCTGTCAACTTCTCTTTTTATGCATTTAATGCGCTTCCCCGGTGATAGCCTAAGGGTGCTTTCACTAAACAATTAATGTAAGGCATCTCCTGGGAACCTAATGGGTATTTAGCAGTAAGTTCACTTCCAGTGAATTGTATAATGTGATATTTTGACAATGCATATAGAGAAGGTGCAGAGAGGTGAACTTTTCTCCAAAAGGTAATAAACTACTTTCCCAACTTCTCACCCTTTCGCTATTATTTGGGGACAAAGGAGAGCCAGGCTGTAATTTGGGATATTGTCGTATGTGCCTGCCTTTGCCATTTTGGCATAATACCACACTACTGTTCACTTTTACTGATGTAATGTACAAGTCTCAATCTATTAGTGAAAGTAAAATTTGCTGTGACATTTTGATTCCGAAGCCGCGAGCAATGAAAGGTGTAGCACTGCACAGGATATTTGTATTATGTTAATAAAAAATGATACTACCATATGATACTAATACTGAGCAGGGAACACTGATTACTATTTTCCTGGCCAAAGTTACAGTCCAATTTTAAAGGCATTGAATACCAATGTTTTAGATTTAATCACCTCATCTTAATAAATATTCTTTTAAAATATTGTTTGAATTCTTTTGTTAACCATAATAATCGAAACAATAAGATGGATCCCTAGCTTTCTGCTCTTCTTAAGATTGCCTAAAAATTAAGATCATTTGTCTTTGAAGAAGGTTTTATCAGAATAGGGTATTTTCCTGTCTCAGAATATGTTCTTTATCTAGACTAAAATTACAGTTTTACGAACTAAAATAATAACATATTTCTAAACAAACAGTGGGTTTTGTACAGTATATAGTAGTGAGAATTTGATATATCATTTCAACTTTACAACACATTTCAAAGAGCATTTCCTTATAAGTTTTCATCCTGCTTGCCTGAAGTGCACCTATAATACATACAGTTATGACTATATATTGGAGTACACGTTAGACATGTAACATTTATATAGATGGTTCAAATGTTTGCTTTTAATAAATCTTGCAATTTGCAAAGTTAATAGAAAGCAGCCATCCTTCCAAACTCTAATCATTTGAATCCATATCATATAATTCCTCTTCAATTTTACTTGCTATTCCAGTGAAGTTTGCATTCACACTTTTATTTCATACCAATATCTTCTATTTCTTGTCAGAAGAACACTGGAGGAAAAACCTGTGACATAATATACAACATGCTAATAACAACCTCCCTACCCTCCAAGGAAGGAGAAAATACTGTTGTATTATCGTTAGTGTTACTGCTCTTGTATTTTTATGTCCATAGTGATCTATGAATATTTTTGTGGCATCTTCAAGAAAATGAATTCCAACTCTGCAAATTATCTCCTCCATATCAGAATTCAAATGATCTTAAGTGACTATACTCACAACCCATTATTTGCCAATAAGACCAAATGTGGGCAGTAACAATTACAAATCAATTGCCATAAAAACATTTTATCAGTTTTGCCCACCTCTTCCATATCCTTGGGGCTCTCAACTGGTATTTTCCTACATACTACAATCTCCGTGCTCCTGTCTCTTAAGCTTATTAAGCGGGTATGCCTGTTTGAATTATTATTGAACTTGTGTAGCAAACTCATATGTTGTGAAAAGAATTGCATAAACAGCTGCATCAATCTATTAAGCATGGCAATTGCATTATGAGGTCAATAAAAGATTGTAGGCAAGATATCTGGAAAGTAATTACTTCTCTTTAATGAATATATAGCCTAGTAATTTCTGAGTGCTGTAGGCATAACAGTGCTATATGTTTTATAGTTTATAAATAAATAGTTATTACCTTACACAAAGAGTAGAAATACATCCTTTGAAGAAAAGTTAATTTGTTGTAAAGAGGCACATTTTGCTTAAACTACTTACATATAATGGATTATCAAGTAATTCCAATATGCTGTAATTGAGAATTACCTCTCTCAACGTGGAATATTCAATTGCATTTTGTACATCTCAGAGAAAACTGTATCTTCACCTCAGCTATTCTCTACATTAAAAGCACGATTTATAGCATATATTTTATGTAGGGAATAATGGCAATACGAAGTCAACCTTATGCTATGAATAACTTAGAATTATTTCTTCAGCTTAACTATATTTGCATGCAAATTACATGATATAATTATTCTCACATAGCAGTCTGGCTTGCCTTAATTTTTTTTTCTAGAGGCCCATTTCTCAAGCTGTAACCTCCACATGTATTGTGAATTGCCAACTGAAGTATGCATACTTTGCATGTGCTGTGTCTCACTCTCCCCAAAGCCATATTCAGACTAGAATGCCATAATATCATTTATTAAATATTACAAGATGGTTTCATCATATTATCATTTCCCATTTTACTAAATAAAACTGTAATAAACCCCTCTTGATATTTTTACAGAAAAACTAAATATAGGGATGCCTGGGTGGCTCAGTGGTTGAGCATCTGCCTTCAGCTCAGGGCGTGATCCCAGGATCCAAGATCGAGTCCCACATGGGGCTCCCCACAGGGAGCCTGCTTCTCCCTCTGCCTGTGTCTCTGCCTTTCTCTGTGTCTCTCATGAATAAATAAAACCTTAAAAAAAAAACTAAATACAGGGACACCTGCATGTTGCAGTTGATAAGGAAAAAACTCTTGGTTTTAGCTCAAGTCATGATCTTGGGATTCTGAGATCGAGCCCCCCGCTTTAAGGAGACTCCCTCTCCCTCTCTACATACCAGCCCTGCACTGTGCACGTGCTCCCTCTCACTCTCTCAAATAAATAATCTTTAAAAAACCCTAAATTTAAAGAGTCTGAAGGGCATTTTGCAAGTATGTGGAAAACTCCCCTGCCTGCATAATCCTTGAGATATTGAGTAGGAATCATAGAGAAAGATCTTTTTTTTTTCAGTAACAGAAACTGAGACAAAGCAGCACCGACTGTTAATGCTCTATTGTGAGTACCACCTGCTTATTTCTAAGAAGCTCTAGCCTCTTTAAAGACTCCAGACACCAATTGAGAAATCACTAATGTTTAGCAGTTGGAATTAAGTCCTTCTGAGAATTTTGAAACTGCAAAGACTCATGTAGTTCTTTAAAATTAACTTTCAGTTGATCTCAACTTTTTCTATTTTCTCTATGCAACTGAAAAAGAAATACCCCATCCATGTTTGGAGATTACACTAAGTAAGGAATTATGTATTTTTACTTAATTCACAGAACTGGGCATTTCACAGGCCACAAAATTGATTAAAAATTAGCCAACAGTATCACTGCAGACATCAGTGTCTGCTGCAAAGCTGACCAGTAAACCTAAAACACCAATGCAAGTGACCCTGTTGCTGTGAGTTGCTACACTTGCTGTAGGACAGGGCATGAAGGGAAGGAGATAAAGAGTCTTGCTGCAACCTTCACCATCCACTCATTGAAATTCCACAGGGTCTGGAAGAGAATCAGCTTTTAATGCCACTTCCATCTGTAATTGTGTAATTCCAGGAAACGTATACAATATCTCTAAGCATTAGTTTCTCTATGTGTTAAAGTTCCCCCAAGAGGAGTCACTGCTCCTTTCAATCTTAACCTCCCATTCTTTCAACTTATGGAGAACAACAATGGCAGAGGAAAGTGATGCCAGCAAATAAAAGTCGATATTTACTAAGTGCCTGACCCTGCACCTGGTTCTGTTGTAGAGGCCTTTACCTTATTGGCTCATTACTGTCTTGTGAAGCAGGCACTATTAAAACCCCCAATTTATCGTTAAGGAAACTGAGACACCAAGAAGCTGGAAGCACAGAAGTAGAAAGTGGAAGAACCAGGGCATATAACCACTGCTCTTTGGAATGGATGCTTGCCTCTCCTCAACATGGTAATGGACAACTGGTAGCAGGGGTGAGTAATGGATGCTGGGAGGAGATGCCTCAGCCTAGTAGGCAGTCGGTCCCCCAGACTGGGAGGAATTGGCTTTGAAAACTGACTGAAGGGCCATAAAAACAATTGTTCACTTGCCTTCACCTCGGGTTTTCCCGAGGTGTGATATTATTTATAGATAGCAACCTCACCTAAAAATATTGAACAATAGCTACAGAAAATTGACATGACTTTATTTTTCATAGATAAGCACATTTTTAGCTGGATAGTTGACTACATATCCTGTGCTGCCTCTAGCCCTCTGCCCCAATAGATGACTTTTCTAAAATCTAAACATTCCTAAACTCAGGATCAGGCTTTCCTTGGGAATTGGGTTGATGACCTGGGTTTGGCCCTGGCTTGTAACTCAACCCCTAATGAAATGGAGCTTCTACTAATCTTTTAGGCTAAATATTTGTTTAAGGGCACAGTTGTGGGCTTTTTTGGTAGAATCCAATAACTTCCTTTTACCTCATGTGGAACACAAAGTGCTAATTTTTCCCCTAATCTACCCATGAACATGCAATATTAAAAAGAGAAAGCAATTAGGATTTCTAAACAAATTGTGTTTAAGCAAAACATTTGAAAATGTCATTCATGCTTTCCATATGAATACACATCCTTGCTTTTAGGAAGGGCAGGAGGCATAAGGCATTCTCTGCTTAAGAATAATGGTCATAATCTCTTAGCCACACCTATTCCCAAGAGCAGGAAATTATGGCAGGAAAGTTCGAGGTTCTCAGATTCCATTTGAACATTTTCCCAAGGATTTCATGACATAGGATATTGTACAGCAGTCTATAGATGAGTCAACACCAGAGCAGAATCGCTCTGAAACACCATGAATGCAAATTAGTTGGGCATGTCTCTTCTTTGTAATGAACACTAAGTTTAATGGAAGGAAGGACACAACACTCGCAACCCTGTGCCTGTAGGAAGAGTCTCAAGTCTTAATTTCCTCTTTATCACTTCTAATCTAGAGTGATAAAGAAAAAGGCTTTTAAAGAGGCTTTCAGCAGTTGGAATTCCAATTTCTAGATGAACTGAATATTCCTCATACTTTAAAATTATGGGATAAAGATCATTACACATGGGAAAAACTAAATGCAACATACATTTATTCCAACTTCTTCCACTTGTAGGTATTAAAACTGGAGGCAGGGAAAGAATATGTAAATCAATAGCATCTCCTTAAAGTCCCATTTGTAGAGAAATAAAATTGATATATGTGAAAATCTTTGAATACCGAATATGTAGGCACATTTTTAAATTTTCAACCACATACTTGTAAATCAAAAACTCGACACAAGATAACAGCTAAGATTCAGCTTTGTCTAGGACATGTTTTCTTATAGCATATTTTATTTTAATATTACCCCAGGCCTATGTAAAGTTCTCTTCTATCTTTGGACTCATTGCACTCCAAATCTACATTCCAGCTGAGCACATAATATATAAGGGAAGGTGCTCAGGCTCTGTGGGGAGACAATTTTGTTCCAAATCCTGGTTCTACCACTTATTATTCTACTGAGGGAACTTGGGATAATAATAGCAAAATGCTTGCTGGACACTTTTAATAGTGTATGTGCTAAGATTAGAAAATCATATAATGTTGTAAAAGAATACCTTAAATTTATATATCATCTTTGCATGGAGGGCATTTTGCATCCTGAAAATGTTACAGTACAGAGATGGTCTAATTTGTCATTACTACCATCTAGTGAGATAGGGTAGTGCTATATTAACCAAATCCCATTTTAATAAGCTTAGTTTCTGTTCCTTATAGACTTAAATATATCAGATACCAAATCATGATCAAAGATATAATATGTAGAAAATACCCTTTTAGCATGATTAAAACACAAAATAAATGTCTATCATTTCCTTCAATACTAGCTTAATACAAGCATAATAAAGATTTCTCTGTCTTTATAATAATTGCTATATGAGAGTCACTTGAAACACAAAAGTGTATTGCTTTGTACCATTGGCTTTTGAGCTTATAAGTTTATGAAAATTTCTTCTGTGGAAGAAGCCCTTCTATGAATCATTCACTTCTTAAGGAAGTCCAAGAAAGGGAGAAGATCTAAACAATTTTGACACCACTCAAGCTCATTATTTTAAAACAATGCAATCCTTTTCAGCAACTAAAAGATGAACATGGCTTCTGAGATATGTGTGATGTTTGTTTTTTCAGGCTGCCAATATCCATATTGAATAATAAATTCAATAGGAAGTACATATACATATTCTGGGTCTTTGCTTCCTTCCTTTGCCTGAAGAAGTAGATCTGCAAAATTTTGTAATACATGGTCATTGCTTACTAAATCCCATTCTTCCATGTAAAATAAACTTTGCTGTTAGATTACAGATTATGTCTAGAAATATAAAAATCAAATGATAGTATCTCAGTGTCCTCTGCCACTCACACTCCTCTCCTAGTCTTTAGCATGTGGTGGGAAAGGTGGTGGACGTGACTGTTAGTATCTCCTCCTACAAAAAACAAGTCCTGTCAATGACCAGATGTAAAGTAATACTTAATCAGTGTGGATATTCAACCAGGAATCAGAGTCCCTGAATTATGTGATAAGCAAGATCAAGTCAGGTAGTAGAATAATAGAATCATCATAGATCATTCAAGAAAATGCAGACACATTTGAATATGCCCATCAGAAAGCACATATCCAAGGAACAGAGTCAAACCAGAAACCACAAGGGTTATAAAGAGAATCAATGAAATGGGCTCTGATAAATATTCACCTACAAGTTTGTTTTGTTATAGCTACCTTTTATTGGTGTAGGTATGGTATATAACAAGATTTCTTCTTGTGTATTAGAGGCACCACAACCCAGTTTCGACTGAATGGAAGGAGGAGGGACAATATATGATACTGATATTTATGCACATTATTAACGAAATGTGCATATGAGAGACAGAGAGGAGGAACAGCTATGCCTATGACTAAACGATGGTTGGCACTTATTTCCAATAGGTGACCAAGGCAGCCTTAGCATTACCCTCAACCTGACTGAGGTGTACATGGACCTCTTCCTAACTGCGATCTCTGACATTCTTAGAACATTTATTTTAGAAAATTTGTAATTATGAGTTCTTCATCTGCCCCTTGAGATGTAAATTCTTTTTAAAAGCCTCTTGTCAGTTTAATAACCCAGGAATGTCTTCCTGAAGGAACTGGGAACTATCCCTTTGAGGTACAATTTCAAGGAAGATAGCATCCCTATCTTCCAGTTTCTGTGGGAAAACAGGATGCTGACTTCAGTGACTGCCTTGCCCCAAGCTTGTCATACCTCCTGTCATAAAGATATGAGAAAGTTTTCTTTTGCTTGTGTAAAGTCAATTAGCCCATTCAGATGTTCTTCCATCTTCACCCAACTCCAGCTCTCAAAAGCTCTCCAGCCCTTTGTTTCATTGAAGTTGAGCTATAACTTTTTTTCACTGACTACAAGAAATACTTTATTTACTTTATACTATACTGTTACATTAACACTGACTATATTTCTTATGCCAGGTATTTTATTCCTGTGATTTACTCATTCCATAACTGGAAGCCTGTATCTCCCTTTCTCCATTATGCATTTTACCCATTCCCCATGCCCCACACCTATGGCAGCCATCAGTTTGTTCTCTGTGTTTACAGGTATAATTCTGCTTTTTTTGTTTGTTTGCTTACTCATTTGTTTGGGTTTTCTTTTTTTAAACTTTCACAAACTCTAACTTTTCTTCTCTCTCCTCTGTTGCAATAGCCTTAAATAATGTCTTTCTTGACTGTTTAACTTCTTCCTGTGTAATTTTTGCTTTGCCATAGGACAATTGGGAAAATACATAATTTTTAATTCATCTTTGTGGGAAAGTGGAGTAGATGTGATTTTCTCATTAAGTATAACTATTCCTTTTGCTGAATACAACTAAAATCCATACACATTATATAAAAACAAACCTAAGAGGTGAGGAAAAACAAACCTATGAAAGGTGAGGAAAAGGAGGTAGACCAGCTAGACATCTCAGTTTTTAAGGAACAACGTAGTAGTGGCTTCCCTGGATTTTCTTTTTGCCTCACATCCCAAACTTAGAATGGAAGGAGCCAACATAGAAATGCCAATAGTAGCAGACAAAATAAACCCTAAGGAAAAAAACTATTTCCCTGTCACCCACCCCCCCCCCCCAAAAAAAAAAAAAAAAAAAAAAACAAGAGAAGAGCAATTAACAAGAAAACTCTCAGATAATAATCAATCTGCTCAAGCCAGACACCACAGGAAAAAACTGTAGCCTCACCCTATCCAGGCCATCAAGGGTTAAGCTGAGAGCCTAGACTTTCACCCTTCTCAGACAACAAGTAACTTCAAACTCCCATGTCCCCATCCCCACCAGGGTGGCATCAGAGAAGGCCAACAAGGGAGCCAGAAAATTTCACCCTGGCTCAATACAGAGTCCTGCTCATAAAATCCCACCTCTGCAATGGTGGTGGAAACCACATAGGGAGCCCAGATTTCTACCCACATCCATCAGCAATGAGGTACACCACCCACTCCATACTGGGATGATGTTAGAGGAGGCCTAACAGAAACTTAGGACTTCAACTGTCCTCAGAGGGCCTTTTCACTCATTACTTTAGCAATGGCCACATGGGGAGCACAATGAAATACTTTTAACCCCATCAGCTGGAGCGGTATCATTTCAGGCCTACTGGGGAGCCAGAACTCATAACCCTTGTTCAGCTGTAACAGTAGAGTCACCTCTTCCTCAGGTGTCAATGGAACATGGACATCTACCTCCACCTTACAGTAATAATGTGGTACTCTCCACACTTCCTCTGCCAGAGTAGTGTCAGAGGAAAATAGCTAAAACAGAAGGTTTAAACAAGATCAGACTCTCATAACATAATACCCAAACCATACATTTTTAAAGAAAACCACTGTCCTACAAATACCCAGGAATATTTTAACTTGGATTTTAAAAAAGACAATCAGTAGACATCACACCAAAATGACATAGATGTTAGAATTATCTGACAAGAAATTTAAAGCAGCCATCTTGAAAATGTTTCAACAAGCAATGACTGAAACATACAAAAAAATACAAATTCTCAGGAAAGAAAGAGTCTCAGCAAATAAATGAAAAATACTTTAAAAAATGTTTAAAAAATCTACAACCAGGGGCACCTCATGGCTCAGTCAATTAAGTATCAGCCTCTTAAGTAGGCTCCATGCCAAGTGTGGAGCCCAAGCTGGGGCTTGAACTCACTACCTTGAGATCAAGACTCAAGCTGAGATCAAGAGTCAGATACCTATCCATCTAAGTCACTCAGACAGTCCCTAAGTGTCTGATTCTCAATCTCAACTCAGGTCTTGATCTCAGCTCATGAGTTCAAGCCCCACATTGGGCTCCACACTTGGCATGGAGCCCACTTAAAAAAAAAAATCTGCAACCAAAAAAAAAAGTTTTAAATAGTAGTATAAAAGGAACAGAAAGTTAACTGAACAAAAACAGTAGAAATAACCCAATCTGAACCAGAGAAAGAAAATACAGACTCAAGTAATTGATGAATCTTACACAGAATAAATTCAATAATATCTACATCTAGACACATCAGAGTCAAACTTCTGAAAACTAAAGATTAAAAAAAAATCTTAAAAACAATGAAAGAGAAATAACATATTCTCTGTAAGGGGAAAAACAATTTGAAAAACAATGAAAGAGAAATAACATATTCTCTGTAAGGGGAAAAACAATTTGAAACAGATTCCCCATGAGAAGCCAAAAGGAAATGGGACATGTCCAAGTACTGAAAAAAAAAGAAAAAAGATCAATCCAGAATTCCATATTGGCTGAAAATATCCATTAGAAATAAAGGAGAAATCAAAATATTCTCAAGAAAAAGAAAGTTAAGAATTTCTCTCTAGTATAACTACCCTAAAAGAATGGCTAAGCAAAATTCTCTAACCAAAAGGAAAATGATAAAATGAAGAATCTTGGAACATGAAGAAGGTAGAAAACACACAGTAAGCAAAAAATCGTGGACAAACACAATAGAATTTCCTTCTCCTATTGAGTTTTCTAAATTATGCTCAAGGGTTGCATATCAATTATAATACCAATGTGATTTTAAATGTGTGATGGGAAAATACCTAAGATAATTATGAATGAAAGAGGAGAAAAGTATATAAAGAGACGTAGAGTTTCTACACTCCATGCAAACTCACAAAATTATGAAACCAGTAGTTTATGATAAGTTATATCCATTTAATTTAATGCCTACCACAATCACTAATAAAGTTATACAAAGAGATACTCAAAAACATAATAGATACATCAAAATGGAATTCTTAAGACTGTCCATGTTACCTACAGGATTAGCAAGGAAGAGAGAGAAAAAAAAAAAAACAGGAAAAAAGAAAAAAACAAACAGAAAACAAAAAAATAACATGGCTCAGACATAAGCCTTAATATATTAATAGCTTCATCAATTATGAATATTCTACATATTCCAATTCAAAGACAGGGTGTAGCAAAGTGGATTAAAAAAACAAATACCAAACGTATGCTGACTACAAGAAACTCATTCAAATTACAATGATAAAGGTAAGTTGAAAGAAAAGAGATGGAAAACAGTATTTCATGGAAACACTAAAGAAAGCAGAAGTGGCTATATTAACATCAGATTTTTTTTAAAAAAGACTTTAATGCAAAAGAAATTACCGGAGACTGGACACCTGGGTGGCTCAGCGGTTGTACGTCTGCCTTCAGCTCAGGACGTAATTCTGGGGTCAGGGATTGAGTCCTGCATCTGGCTCCTTCTTCAACCTCTGCCTCTCTGTGTCTCTCGTGAATAAATAAATAACAACCTTAAAAAAAAAATTATTGGAGACTGAAGGTCATTACAAAATGATAATGCAGTCAATCTACTAAGAAGACATAGTAATCCTAAATATGTACACACCAAACAAAAAAGCAGAAAAATGTGTGAGGCAAAAACTAATAGACCTACCAGAGAGAGAGAAATAGGAAAATCCAAAATTACACTTGGATATTTCAATACCTCTCTCTCAACAATTAATAGAAAATTAGACCCAAAAAACCCAGAAAAGATATAAAAGAAAATAACATGATATGTCAACAGAATCTAATCCACATTTATTAACTATTTCCACAAACGGTAGAATACATATTCTTTTCCAGTGTCCATGGAATATATAACAAGAAAGACTATATTCTGAGCTATCAAATAAAATTCATCAAATTAAAAAAAAATTGAAATCACTCAGACACTCTTCTCTGACCACATGGATCACACTAGAAATCAATAACAGAAAGATAACAGGAAGTCTCCAAACATATGAAAACTTAAAAACATACTCCTAAGATCAAATAAATAATCAAAAATCTCCCAAAAGAGAAAAACCCAGGACCAGAGCAGCATGGGTGAATTATACAAAACACTTAAAAAATTGATGCACTCCTTCTCTAATTTTTGCAAAAATTGAGGAGGCGGAAACTCTTCCAAACACATTTTATGAGGCCAGCATCATTCATATATAAAAGCCAAATAAAACAGGCACTACAAGAAAAACATATTACAAGGCAATAACACTAATAAACACGATACAAAAACCTCAATAAAATACTAGAAAATGGAATTCAACATCACATTAAGAGGATTATACACAATGATCAAGTGGGATTTATCCCTGGGATGCAAAGATGTTTCAACATATATAAGTCAATAAACATGAAACAACCATATGAATAGAATAAAGAATTAAAAACATGATCATCTCAATAGATACAGAAAAAGGATGTGACAATATTCAACATCCTTTCATGATAAAAACTCTCAACCAATTGGGAATATAAGAAATTTACTAAAACATAATAAAGACCACATATGACAAACCAATAAGTAACATTTTGCTCAATGATGAAAAACTGAAATCATTTTCTCTAAGATCAGGAACAAGACAAGGATGCCCATTCTTACCACTTCCATTCAACATATTACTAGAAGTCCTAGCCAGATCAATTAGACAAGCATTCAAATTGGAAAAGAAGGAATTAAACTGTCTCTGTTTATAGATGACATGATCTTACATATAAAAACCCCTAAGGGATGTGAGGGCGATCTGGCTGCGACATCTGTCACCCCATTGATCGCCAGGGTTGATTCGGCTGATCTGGCTGGCTAGGCGGGTGTCCCCTTCCTCCCTCACCGCTCCATGTGCGTCCCTCCCGAAGCTGCGCGCTCGGTCGAAGAGGACGACCATCCCCGATAGAGGAGGACCGTTCTTCGGTCAAGGGTATACGAGTAGCTGCGCTCCCCTGCTAGAACCTCCAAACAAGCTCTCAAAAACCCCTAAGGAGTCCACCTAAAAAATGTTAGACCTAATAAATGAATTTAGTAAAGTAGGAGGCTACAAAATCAACATATGAAAATCAGTTGTATTTCTATAAACTAACAAAAAACTATCTGTAAAAGAAATTAAGAAAATAGTCTCATTTACAGTAGTATCAAAACCAATAAAATATTTAGGAATAATTTTAACTGAAAACTGTAAGGCATTGATGAAAGAAACTGAAGACAACACAAGTAAATGGAAAAACATCTTGTGTTTATAAATTGGAAAATTAATAGTGTGATAGTATCTATACCAAAATGTTCTACTGATTCAGTGCAACCTCTATCAGAACCCAGGAATGGGTCCACAACTCTATGGTCAACTAATATTTGACAAAGAAGAGAAGACTATCCAGTGGTAAAAGGACAGTCTCTTCAACAAATGGTGCTGGGAAAATTGGACATCCACATGCAGAAGAATGAAACGAGACCATTCTGTTACACCATACACAAAGATAAACTCAAAATGGATGAAAGATCTAAATGTAAGACAAGAATCCATCAAAATCCTAGAAAGAACACAGGCAACACCCTTTTTGAATTTGGCCACAGTAACTTCTTGCAAGATACACCTATGAAGGCAAGGGAAACAAAAGCAAAAATGAACTATTGGGACTTAAGATAAAAAGTTTCTGCACAGCAAAAGAAACAATCAACAAAACTAAAAGACAACCTACAGAATTGGAGAAGATATCTGCAAATGACACATCAAATAAAAGGCTAGTATCCAAGATCTATAAAGAACTTATTAAACTCAACAGCAAAGAAACAAACAATCCAATCATGAAATGGGCAAAAGACATGAACAGAAATTTCACCGAACAAGTCATGCACATGGCCAACAAGCACATGATAAAATGCTCCGCATCACTTGCCATCAAGGAAATACAAATCAAAACCACTATAAGAGGGGCAGCCTGGGTGGCTCAGAGGTTTAGCCCCGCCTTCAGCCCAGGGCTGGATCCTGGAGACCTGGGATTGAATCCCACATTGGGCTTCCTGCATGGAGCCTGCTTCTCCTCTGCCTGTGTCTCTGCCTCTCTCCCCCCCTCTCTCTCAATCTCATGAATAAATAAATATTTTTTTAAAAAACCGCTATGAGAAACCACTTCACACCGGTGAGAATGGCAAATGTTGGAGAGGATGTGGAGAAAGGGGAACCCTGTTGCACTGTTGGTGGGAATGTGAACTGGTACAGCCACTCTGGAAAACTGTGTGGAGGTTCCTCCAAGAGTTAAAAATAGATCTGCCCTATGATCCAGCAATTGCACTGCTGGGGATTTACCCCAAAGCTACAGATGCAGTGAAACACCAGGACACCTGCACCCCCATGTTTATAGCACCAAAGTCCACAATAACCAAACTGTGGAAGAAGCTTCGGTGTCCATCGAAAGATGAATGGATAAAGAAGATGTGGTCTATGTATACAATGGAATATTACTCAGCCATTAGAAATGACAAATACCCACCATTTGCTTCAATATGGATGGAACTGGAGGGTATTATGCTGAGTGAAGTAAGTCAATCGGAGAAGGACGACCATCATATGGTCTCATTCATATGGGAAATATAAAACATAGTGAAAGGGAATAAAGGGGAAAGGAGAGAAAATGAGTGGGAAATATCAGTGGGGTGAGAGAACATGAGAGACTCCTAACTCTAGGAAACAAACAAGAGGTAGTGGAAGAGGAGGTGTGCGGGGGGATGGGGTAACTGGGTGACGGGCACTGAGGGGGGCACTTGACGGGATGAGCACTGGGTGTTATACTATATGTTGGCAAATCGAACTCTAATAATAAAAATTAAAATAAAACAATACAACTGTATCAAAAGTCCAATGACATTATTCACAGAAATAGAAAAATTCTAAAATTCATATGGAAGCACAAAAGACTCCAAATAGTCAAAGCAAACTTGAGAAGAACAAAGTTGGAGGCATTTAAATCACTTCCCAATTTCAAACTTTATTAAAGAACTATAGTAATCAAGTCAGTTTAGTACTGGCATAAAAACAGATATATAGACCAAGGGAACAGAGTAGAGAGGCCAGAAATAAACCCACACATATAGGGTTAACTAGTCTTTGACAAGGGAGCCGAGAATACCCAATAGGAAGAAGATAGTCTTTTCATTAAATGGTGTTGGGAAAACCAGATATCCACATGCAAAAGAATAAAAATTGGACTCATCTCATAAATAAAAATTAACTCAAAATGGATTGAAGACTTAAACATAAGACCTGAAACTGTAAAAATTCTAGAAGAAAACAGAGGGGAAATCTCCTTAACATTATTCTTGGTAATAATTTTTGGGATATGACACCAAAAGCACAGGCAGAAAAGGCAAAAATAAATAAATAGGACTATGACAAACTGAAAAGCTTCCATACAGCAAAAGAAGTGATCAGCAAATAAAAAGACAACCTATGGGACGGGAAAAAAATATTTGCAATCATCTATCTGATAAGGGGTGAATATTGAAAAATATATAATAAATTCTTACAACTCAATGGCAAAAAAGCAAATAACCTGGTTTTAAAGTGAGCAAAGGACTTGAATATATATTTTTCCAAAGAAGACATACAAATGGCCAAGAGGTACATGGAAAGGTGCTCAATATCACTAATCATCTGGGAAATGCAAATCAAAACCACAATGAGATATCACCTCACATTTGTTAAGATGGCTATCATTAAAAAAAAAAAAAAAAAAAAAGAGAACCAAGAGATCACGATTATTGGAAAGGATGTAGAGAAAGAGAATCTTTGGACATTGTTGTTGGTGTATATGTAAACCATTATGGAAAACAATATGAACTTTCCTTAAAAAATTAAAAATAGAACTACCATATGATCGAAGTCCCACCTCTGGGTATATATCTAAAGGAAACAAAGTTGGTATTTTGAAAAGATGTCTGTACTCCCACATCCGTTGCAGCATTATTCACAATAGCCAAGATATAGAAACAACCTAATTTATTTGTCTAAGTGTCTATAGACAAATAGATTAAAAATGTGATTAGATAGACAGATATGGATATATACAATGGATTATTATTCAGCCACACACACACACACAAGGGAAATCCTGCCATTTGCAACAAATTGGATGAACCTGGAGGACATCACGCTAAGTCAAATAAGCCATCACAGAATGACAAATATGGTATGATCTCACTTATATGTGGGATCTAAACAAGTCAAACTTGTAAAACCAGAGAGTAGAACAATGGCTGCCAGGGCTTTTCTGGGTAGTGGAAATGAGGAGATGTTAGTCAAACTTCCAATTATAAAATGAGTTAAGTTCTGACATCTCAATGTATAGCTTGGTGATTGTAGTTAATAATACTGTATTGTGTACTTGATGCTAACAGTGTTATCACCACACACACACACACACACGATATGTGAGTTGACAAATGTATTGATCAAACTGGCTGCACTAATCATTTCATAATGTATAAATACATTAAGTCATCAAATTGTATACCTTTAAAAAAATCACATTGTAAAACCCAGACATATACGAATGCTGTCAATTCCACCTCAATAAAGCTAGGGGGAAAACACACACTCTCTTAAATAATTTATGGGTCAAAGAAGATGACTCAAGGAAAATTTCAGAAGACACTGAACTGAATGAAAATATAATAAATATTAGGTGGGAGCATTAGCCTCGCCGTGGCCGCCGAGGGTTTCTCTGGCCCGTGTTGCTCCCACCCGTCTACACCTTGGGAAATATCTTTGCAAACCTCTTCAAGGGCCTTTCTGGCAAAAAAGAAATGCGCATTGTCACGGGGCCCGGATGCTGCGGGGAAGACGCCATCGGGTACCACCTAAAGCGGGGGAGATGACGACCACCTGTCCCACCGGAGGCGGCAAGGTGGAGAGCGTGGGGCGCAGGAACATCAGCTTCCCCGTGGGGACCCTGGGCGGCCAGGCCGGGATCCGGCCTCTGCGGTGCCACTGCTTCCGGAATGCGCCCAGCTTCATCTTTGTGGGTGACAGCAGCGACCCAGAGCGTGTGAACGAGGCCGTGGGCAGCTCAGGGGGATGCTGGCGGAGGAGGAGCTCAGGGATGCCGTCCTGCGGGTGCGGGCGCGGGCGCGGGCGCAGGTGTGGATGCGGTGCAGGCGCGGGCGCAGGTGCAGGTGCGGGTGCGGGCGCGGGTGCAGGCGCAGGTGTGGGTGCGGGCACGGGGGCGGGCCCACAAGCAGGGCCTCCCAGCGCCACCGACGCGGCTGAGATCACGGACCAGCTGGGGCCGTACTGCCTGCGCCACAGGAACTGGTACACTCAGGCCACCTGTGCGCCCCTCACGCCCTCCTTGCACCCTGCTTACCCTCCTGTGGGGTCAGTGCCAGAAGCGGTCCCCGTGGTCGGGCACAGTACACTTCACCACGCTGTAAATGTGCAGCCGCAGCTTCAGCCGGGTTTTTACTTGATGCAAATAGTTTGTGTTCCCAACGAGGCAGTTTCTGGTACTCCCATGCAATAGGACTCAGCTTGTTTGTTTGTTTGTTTGTTTGTTTGTTTTTTGTGCAAAGAGAATCGACCCACCGTGCAATGCTGAGGAGGGATTTAGGCACACGGGGCCTCCGGGAGCCGCCTGGCACGCCTCCCCTGGGCACTCCGTCTACGTTGAGACCCATTTGGGTGGTTGGTGTTTAACCCAAAACTCAATGCATTTTTAAAATCATTGCAAATACGAGCAAAGGAGAACACTTGAACGCACAGAAGGGAGAAACGTGCCTAGTGTAGGCTCCGCAGCGGCGGCCAGAGTCCCGTCCACCAGTGGGCCCTGCCCCGTCGGAAAGGGGAGATCGGCCAGAACCAGCCACGGTCCATTCTGCGTGGTCACCATAGGGTCCCTGTGATCGCTCTGTCTCCGGGCATCCTGCGTCCCTAGCGTTTGTGCTTGTGTTTGTGCCTACACGGCCGCCCAGGAGATTGGCTGGGGGCTGCGCCGCCGCCCACGGACCCCGCGGAGGGACCCCGGCCTCCCCGGGGGCCGCCTGGGGTCTCACCCGCGAGAGCGCGGGCGGCCAGGCCAGTGGTCCCCGGGCTTCCGCCCGCGGAGCCCAGGGAGCCCAGGGGACCCCTGCCTACATGTGCTTTCACTCCCTTGGCCTGCAAGGGTCAGATTTGCCATCAAAACAACGACCTCGGGATCCCTGGGTGGCGCAGCGGTTTGGCGCCTGCCTTTGGCCCAGGGCGCGATCCTGGAGACCCGGGATCGAATCCCACATCAGGCTCCCGGTACGTGGAGCCTGCTTCTCCCTCTCTCTCTCTCTCTCTCTGTGACTATCATAAATAAATAAAAATGTAAAAAAAAAAAAAAAAAAAAAAAAAAAACGACCTCTACTGCTTTCCTTTGTATTTTGATAAACACTGAAGAAGCTGGAGGTGTTCAACTTTATCTCAGGGAAGTCCTCAGGACTGGTTTATTTGGTGTCGTGAACCTCTTACTGCTTTCAGTACCCGATTAGTAATCAACTGTTTTGTATACTTGTTTTCGATTTTCATTTCGACCAACAAGCACTGTAGTTATGGCTACTAGAATAAAATCTCTTAACTATTAAAAAAAAGAAAGAAAATATAATAAATATTAATACACTATATCAATATTTCTGAGATGTAGCTAAAGCAGTACTGAGAGGGAATTTTGTAGCACTAAATGTATGTATTAGAAAAGAAGAAAAGTCTCAAGTCAGTAGGATAGTAAGGCCCTATCTCAAGAACTTAGAAAAAGAACAAAATAAACCAAAAACAAGTTAAAAAGAAGGAAATGATAAAAAGCAGAAATAAAAGAACTTAGGGTAGCCCTGGTGGCGCAGCGGTTTAGCGCCACCTGCAGCCTGGGGTGTGATCCTGGAGACCCGGGATGGAGTCCCACATCGGGCTTCCTGCATGGAGCCTGCTTCTCCTTCTGCCTGTGTCTCTGCCTCTCTCTCGCTCTTTCTGAATGAATAAATAAATAAATCTTAAAAAAAAAAAGAAATAAAAGAACTTAAAAACAGTAGAGATTATCAATAAAATAAAGAGCCTGTTCATTGGAAAAAATCAATAAAATTGATTGAGTCTAGCAAGACTGACTTAAAATGGAATGCACAAATTTTTACCATTAGGAATGAAACAGAGGATATCACTACGGATTCTGCAGAAAATAAAATGATAAAAGGGAATATAATGAAGAACTCTACATACATACATTTGAACTCTATACAACTTATCTTATATGGGTAATTCTTCAAAAAAATACAAACCACTACAACTCATCCAATTTGAAATAAATAATATGACTAGCCTTATAACTATGAAGAAATTCAAAGCCATAATTTAAAAGCTCCCCAAAAGGAAATCCTCCCAGCCAGATGGTTTTATTGGAAAAGTCTACCAAATATTTAAAGAAGAATTAACACCAATTCTACACAACTTCCCAGTAAGAGAAAGGAACATGTCCTAACTCATTTTATAAAGCTAGTAATACCCTGAAGTCAAAATCAGAAAAGGAGTAAAAACAAAAAAATCAGTAATTGGACTTTAACAAAATTAAGGGCTGTTCTATAAAAGATACTGTGAAAAAATTGAAAAGACAAGACATGGATTGGGATAAAATATTTGTAAATCACATATCTGATAAAGGACTTATATCCAGAATGTATAAGGATCTCTTAAAATTCAATAGTAAGGAAACAGCCACATTTTTTAAATGGACAAAAGATTTAAACAGCTACTTACTCCACCAAAGAAGTTACGTGGAATATAAACAAGCATATGAAAAGAGGTTCTACAAAATTAGTCATTGAGGAAATACAGATTTAAACCATGATGGGATACTACCATGACACACCTATCAGAATGGGGGATGAGAGAGGAGCAAAATACAGAAGAACTGGAACTCTCATACCTTTCTCATACGAATGTAATATACAACCACTTTAGAAAATAATTTTGTATTTCCTAATAAAATTAACCAACTATTACCATACAAGCCAACAGTCCTATTCCTTGATATTTACCCAAGTGAAATAAAGCTTTAAGTTCACACAAGATTCTGTATGTGAATGTTTATAGAGACTTTATTCATAATCATCAATGACTGGAAACATCCACATTTCTCTCGCATGAAGACTGAATAAAGAGACTCTGGCATATTCATTCAAAGGTATACAACTTAGCAGTGAAAAGGAACAAATGCAAGAAATTGGATGCATCTAAAATGTGTGACAAAAGAAATGTGCAAGTGAAAGAAGCCAGATTCAAAAAGCTACTGCGTTATTTCATTTATTTGACGTCCTAGAAAAGAAAAAACTAGACTGATGAAAACCATATGGATCCCAGGGACTGGAGTAGGCGGAGGGTGTTGATTACAAAGGGGCAAGGGGAACTTTATGCATGATGGACTGTCTGCATCTTGATGGTAGTAGTGTTTACATTGCTACATACATTTGTCAGAACTGTGAATACTAAAATAAGTGGATGATACGTGTCTCAGTAAATATACCTGAATATGAATGAAGAGAAAATCTATCGTCCTGTAAACATCAACTGAGAAGCAATTCCTCCGCAAAATGATGAAATCAGTAGCTTATATTCAACATCTCACTCCTACCTTCCCCAGGGACACCTGGGTGGCTCAGTGGTTGAGTGTCTCCTTTGGCTCAGGGTATGATCCAGAGTCCTGGGCTCAAGTCCCTCATTGGGCTCCCGACCAGGGAATCTGCCTCTCTCTCTCTGCCTGTGTCTCTGCCTCTCTCTGTCTCTCATGAATAAATAAAACCAATCAATCAATCAATCAATTAATCAATAAAAATAATTTCCTCTTCCCCAGTTGTTAATAATGAGTGATATTCCCCAACTTCTATTTGGCAGTCCTCTCTGACTTGCATCCCAAGGAAGCTCTGTTGGGTGAACTTTACTTCCCCTGAGTCATCACCGGCAATCTCCTTTCCTGATCACTAAGGAGTCAGTTAGTTCCAAGACTCCAAATGTGACTCTCAAATCACTCTCAGGCCCAGAATTTTTTCAGACACCAGGTCTTTTCTTGAAGTCCTCAAATAATATCATGCAAGCAGTCATAGGATTGGTTTTGCATCAACTTCAAGAACGAGTGCTGCAAAGAGGAGTTTCTTCAGCAAATAATTCTCGCCAGAAGCCCCTTTTATCCAACCCAGATCTCGTTTTTCTGTAGTTCTATAATCCAAAATCTCATTTGTTTAAATCCTCCAGGCTCAAACAGATCTAGGTTAAAAATCCCAGCTTTACTCTTCGGAGCTGTCTGTCTTTCGGTAAACTACTTTTCTTCTCTTTGTTTCGGTTTCCTCGTATTTAAAAGAGGGGAATGAATCCCATCTTCCTCACACAGACTTTGTGGAGATTAAATGAGATAATGCACTGAGCACAGGATCTGGTACAAAGTAAACCAATACATGTAACTACTACCCTGTTATTATCATCAGCAACACTCACTCTCATTAAGTACCAAATTGCTAACTGCACAAGTGCCCACATTTGCACGTCTACTAAATGAAGAAGCTATTCACCATGTGAAAACAATTTAAAGAAACAAAACTCTGGTTTTTAAAAGGAAGCTACTTTCTAATATGTGTAAAATAACTGTATTGTGACTTCCTTTAAGACATACTTCATTGGCGGGACACCTGAGTGGCTCAGCAGTTGAGCATCTGCCTTTGACTCAAGGCGTGATCCCAGGGTCCTGGGATCGAGTTCCGCATGGGGGGCTCCCTGAATGGAGCCTGCTTCTCCCTCTACCTGTGTCTCTGCCTCTCTCACTGTGTGTCTCTCATGAATAAATAAAATCTTAAAAAAAAAAAAAAGACATACTTCATTGGTAACTAAATGTCACACTTGCAAACATTGCATCATAGAATGACAAATTTCCCCACTTCAAATAGTTAAGCTAGTATTACCCTAATTATCACAAATACTTTAATGGTCTAAATCTCTTCGTGCACATCAGAAATTTGGTTAGGCCCCCAAGAAAGAAAAAATGACAGCCAGAATAGCCTATTTCATTACTATTTCATTAATTATCTTGGGAACTCAGAACGATGCTCTCAGTCCAGCAACCACAGGCCACTGCCAAGAGTGACTATGGCAACCACGTTGGTGCCCCGATCCTGACAACTTAACAGGAGACATTATGACAGGAGGTATCAGGAGGTACCATTGCCACAGTCACTTTCTGAGACAGCTAGTGGTTGCTTGGTAACCTGCTCTCCTGTATGGGGTTAGCACAAGATGAAGTGAGGAGCTAACGAGGGCTGACATGAGTTCATACTTACTTGAAAGAGGGAGAGAGGGTATGATGCAGCCAAACATTTTCAAGAACGAAAAGAGCTCAAAACCTATTATATCCCCAGAGATTATGTTATAATTTCTGCCAGCATTGCTTGTAAAACACACCTGACATTTTACTAGTGAAAAGAACAACTTATAAAATTAATTTCTACCAAGTAATTTTATATTAATTATTCTCTACAAATGCTCTATGAGAATAGATATGATTGCAAAATTCACTTAGTAGCTCCCACTATTAATTATTGATCGGTTCTCTGGAGAACTACAACTTATTGAATTTTATTTGTAAAAACAATAGAGTGGCATCAACATGGAGTGAACAGTCCTTGATTAATGAAGGAGTCTAATCATGACTAAATCAAGAGCACTGTCCTTTCTTTCTTTCTTTCTTTCTTTCTTTCTTTCTTTCTTTCTTTCTTTCTTTCTTCATTTTATTTATTTTTAAAGATTTTGTTTATTTATTCATGAGAGACAGAGAAAGAGAGAGAGAGAGAGAGAGAGAGAGGCAGAGACACAGGCAAACAGAGAAGCAGGCTTCATGCAGGGAGCCCTATGTGGGACTCGATCCTGGATCCCAGGATCACACCCTGGGTGGAAGGCAGATGCCCAACCACTGAGCCACCAGGTGTTCTTCCTTTCCCTATGTATATCCATTTGGTTATATCATGTTGCAACTCTAAACAGCACCACTAAGAGTCAGCCCCATAAAAATCATTTTTTAATAAAGAGAAAGTAATAAATCCTTTTAAGAATATTAACTGTTATTAGTAACCTAAGACAGACCAAAATCACGAACCCCTACAATTATTTATAACTTATAATACAAGCATGATCAAAAAAAAAAATTCTTGGAATGCCCAGGTGGCACAGTCACCTAAGCATTCGACTCTTGGTTTCAGGACGGTCGAGATCTCAGGTCTGTGAGATCAATCCTTCACCTACAGCTGGCTCCAAGCTCAGTGGGGAGTCTGCTTAAGATTCTCTCTCCCTCTGCCCCTGCCCCCTCCCTCCCTCACCCTTTCTCTTTCTGTCTCTAAAATAAATAAATAAATCTTTAAAAAAAGAGTTTCTTTTCCTTTCTGGAAATATGTTTTTGTTTTATTGAATCTTTCTCATTGCTCATTTTATAATGAATCTGTAAAGATTATGTTGCACAATATTTTCATCATCCTTAGCTTATTCTAGGTCTTAGGAAATCCTTATTTGATCTTAGGAATTCTGGGAAGTAATTGAAAAAGACCAAGTTATAGGACTTGGAGAGGAGAGGTAGGTAAATGATTAGGAGCCAGACTACTTCAAAAAGATAGTCCTGGCAACAGAGCCAATAGTATTTCTTAAAAGAAGGAAAGGATAAATGAGTACACTAAGGCCACCTCTGTCTAAACAAAGGGAGGAAATGTGAAATTGCTGTCATGAATTACTTTACTAGACCTTGTTCACATGGAGCTCGAAAAGGGACTACAAATAGTGGACATTTCAGAACCAAAATCATTTAAATTACTAATGGAAAATATCCTTATACCTATCCATGCAGTTATTCATGAAATAATTATTGAGCTACTACTATGGGTCAGGCACTGAATATAGAGTTGCATTTTTAAAAATGGGGCCTATAGACAATCTTATTTTAATATGTTGAGATACATTTACTTTATAGATAATGAACACATAGAAGAAAATTAGTGACTTCTAGTCTTCTAAAAAATTCATGAATTATGAATACTGGTTATATATATCTGACTTTCCTCAGACTTAATTCTCACATATGCTCTGTTCAATTCTGTAACTCAAGGGACCTGACTGAGATACAGACTGGGTTTTCAGCCCTTAGTGTCAGCTGGCTGCCAGCCTGATTATGCCAATGGGAGGCTGCTTAGGGTTCCTGGTACCATTTCCAATGTAGGGGGTGGGATTGCACACACCAACAAGCAATTCTCAGAACACCAACAGGATGTTGAAATATTCAATTCAATTCTGACACACTATCTGAGGATAGCATCAGATTCCACAGTTCCAGTCTCAGTCCCACAAAAATATCCTCTACTTGTCCTTTACCATGCTAATTCAGATGTCACTAGCAAGCCCAGACTATTACCTGTGTTTCTGACCAACTGGCTACATATTAGAGGTTCCCAGGACACCCTCCAACTCAGGTCCATGTTGTTACCTGTACTTCCGATTGACTGGTTGTAAATTAGAGGTTCCCACAACCTCCTCCTCAGCTTCAATTAACTTTCTAGTGGTTCACAGAACTCAGAGAAATGTTTCACTTAACAGATTACTGGTTTATGACAAGAGGATATAAGTCAGGATCATCCAGTTGTAAGAAATGCACAGGTCAAGGAATGGGGAAGGAGCATGGAGCTTCCATGACCTCTCTAGGCTTGCCACTCTCCCAGAAGCCCCTAGTATTCATCAACCCAGAAGCTCTCATTTTGGGCTTTTATGGAGGCTTCATTACATGGTCATAATTAATTCAATCATTGGCCATTGGCAGTTGAATCAACATCCAGTCCCTCTTCATTCCCCAGAGGTCAGGGTGTGGAAATGAACTTTCCAACCCTCTGATCACATAGTTGGGTCTCCTGGCAAACAGCCCTATTCTTAGGTGGGGTCCCTGGTCACCTTATCAACATAATAAAGACACCTTTACAACGCTCATCACTGAGAAAATTCCAAATCTTTTAGAACTTCTGTGTCAGAACTGGGGAGGAAAACCACATATATATTTCATAGTATAAATCACAATATTACAGAAGCAACAGTGAAAAATGGATGGCAGGAGGAAGAAAGAAGCCAGGGTTTTTCTCTCTGTGCCCATTCTCTGCCTCAGAGTCTCCACAATGATTACAGCTTTAATAGGGTGACTTCCACCCCTGAGCTCACTAGTTAACATCACCCCCTTGTGTTTTGTCCTCAGCCGGTGGGGGGGGAGGGGGTGGAAGTGACAGTGTGCTGTTGCTAATATCTGGGATACCTCATCATCCTCTATCTCTAGTGCTTCCACTGACTCAATAATTAATTTCCTACATTAAATTCTCTATTTTAAATACTTTGAGTAGTTTCCATTTTAATGGTAGAATCCTGATTGATACACTATATAATATGAAATCATTGGAAATAGTTTGAATTACCAATAATGAGAGGATAGTTAAATCAATTATGGTACAGCCACTGAGAAGAAAATATTACAGGTGTGATTATAAAGACTTCTTTATAGGATTATAAAGATTTCTAAGGAACAAGGAAATGATTATGATATGATATATAATTTAAGTGAATAAATTTAGAATGTAAAGAACTATAATAGAAAAATTAGAACTTCTGTTTTATTTTTTTTAAGATTTTATTTATTTATTCATGAGACACAGAGAGAGAGAGAGAGAGAGAGAGAGGCAGAGACACAGGCAGAGGGAGAAGCAGGCTCGGTGCCAGGATCCCTGCCGTGGGACGTGGGACTCGATCCCAGGTCTCCAGGACCACACCCTGGGCTGAAGGCGGCGCTAAACCGCTGAGCCACCCCAGCTGCCCAGAACTTCTGTTTCAGAGTGATAATGAGATCATGGGTGACTCTACTATATGAGTTTTTTTTCTGTCATTTTATTTTATTTCTATCAGTAAACAAAATAATCCAAAAAAATATGCACATTCCTCAGTGACTGCCATTTTGAAATCTATTTCCATATCTAGGGTGATTCTCAAGCATAAATATGATAGATCTATGATCCCTAAGTTCTGATTCAAGTCTCTGGTCAAAAATCATTTGCTCTATTATCCTATAACTGGACCCTGATAATCCAACATGAAGAGTATATTTTTAGAGTTCTCAAGGAAACTAAAGGTTCATTTAACTACACAATGTATTTTATAAAACTGATCATATGGGAGCCAACTAATATATGATGTGGGATTCATTTATTTAAATAGCCCCAAACACTTTCTGGAACCTTTGGAAAGTAGCACTGGGAAGGACTGGAAGACAGAACATACAAGACTGAAGGTCTAAGTGGGTACCAAGTTCCACAGCTTGGCATACTTAATGGGTAATGGTATCAGGTGCCCAAAATAAAGTGGCAAAGAGAATCAGTTTTGCAAGAGTTAGGGAGGGATACTTTTTCTGAAACTAGTCCATTGCATGTGTCTTTAGATAAGGTCTGCTCGTGTGCACTCAGGGAAACCTTAACAACCATAACAACCTATTTGTGGACCTAGGGGCATCAGTCTTCTGTAACACAAAAGTGAGATTGGGATCACATTTTTTTTTTGAGATTTATTCATTTGAGAGAGAATAAATATTTGTCTTTATTTCCCACCTTTCAATATAAGTAGTCATCACCTCACACCCATTAGGATGGCTACCTATAAATAAATAAATAAATAAATAAATAAATAAATAACAAGCATTGAAGAGGATATGGAGATATCCAATGTCAAACACAGTCAATTGAAATAAAGCTACATCAAATTTGAGAAAATTATTTCAGCTTCTAGAAGAAAATAGGAAAATGGGTTTTATAGAAAGGACCAAAGAGCTAGAAGACAGTGAAGCACATTTTCAAAATTCTGAAGTGATTTCCAACCAAGAAATCTAGTCTTAAACTCTAATTATGAGAGTAGATTAAATTCATATTGAGCATTCAAGGTCTCAACAAATATAAGTCTATAGATACTTTCTTAGGAAGCAACTAGAGAATGTACTTATAAAAATGACACAGTAAACTAAGGAAAGGAAGATATAGGATCTAGGAACCAGAAAATCTAAAACAAGAGAGATATCAAAAGAATCATATCAGACCTAGAGAGTAGCCAAGGCACAGTGCATCAGGTTGCATTCCAGAAAGTTACAACAGTGATTTCTTGAATAAGGAATCAGTAATATAGCTATTCTGCTTTAATCTATTGAAAGATTGATGCTTATATTTATGTAAATGGGAGAGAGTTTGAAGATGTATCATTGGCAGATATATAGAAAATTAAGGGAATACATGACAATTATAAACACAGAAGAAGCAAAAAGCTGTGTGAGGAAGAAAGTAACCACAACACATAACATAACTGAAGTATTATTACAGTTTACAAAAGGTTTTTCTCTTAGAAAGATTAGGTCACTGAGGCCAGAATTAGTAATAGATTTATTAATTTACTGTCATAATTCATATTTATTATATTTATAGATATAAATATTAATCTTAAAAGTATATCCTTTCCAAATTATTTACTTTTACCTACAAATGTAAACTCCTTCTACAAAATACCTAAATTCCAAAAAAATAAAATAAAATTTGTAAGTAGATTGTAAGTACATACTATTTATACATTTTCTGTTAAATAAAATGCTCAATTATCCAGAATAACATATTTCTCAATAATATCAAATAATAGCTTTAGCTATAAATACCTTCCTAGTAACCAAAACTAGAATTTTAGAGTTTTTGGTACATGTTAGTGTGTGTGTGTTCACAAAGACAAAGAGTTTAAGGAATTGATTCATGGGTCTGTAGAGGCTGGAGTGAGTCCAAAAAAAAAAAAAAAATCTGATGAGGTAAACCAGCAGGCTGGAGCCTCAAGAAGAGTCAATAGTTAAAGTCCAAAGGCAGTCTGCTGGTAGAAGTCCCTCTTCCCTAAAGAAGTTAAAGTCTATGCTCTACCAAGGCCTTCAACTGACTGGATTATCACCTTACAGGAGGATGATCTACTTTACTCAATCTACCCATTTAAATGTTAATCTCTTCCAAAAATATGTTCACAGAAACATCCAGAATAATGTTTGATCGAATATCTGGCCACCATGACCCAGCCATGTTGACATAAAATTAACCTTTACAGTTTGTATTTTTTTTTTAAAGATTTTATTTATTTATTCATGATAGTCACACAGAGAGAGACAGAGAGGCAGAGACACAGGCAGAGGGAGAAGCAGGCTCCATGCTGGGAGCCCGATGTGGGATTCGATCCTGGGTCTCCAGGATCGCGCCCCGGGCCAAAGGCAGGCGCCAAACCGCTGCGCCACCCAGGGATCCCTACAGTTTGTATTAATTCTTTAACCAGCTTTGATGTCATCAGGATAACTACTAACCAAGCCTAGGATTTGTTATTTCTCCCCAGCCCAGGAGGCAAGAGTGTGGCAGTCAGGGTGACATCAGCTCGTCACAGACAGTGAAGGTGGCCTTACACCTCTCAACTAGGCTACCACCCACAACGGAGCAACAGAACTGAGGGCCCTATTAGTTTGCATTTCTCCACTTCTCAGTAGCTATTTCACTGTTAAAGAAAAGAAGAGGATAAAGGGAGTCCAATTTCCCCATCTGTCAACATGATAAAAAATAGATGGGAATAGATGAAACACTGGACTCAGTACTTCCCCCCTCCCTCAGCCCCAAATCTCACACACATCTTGATTCTTAGTATTCTTTAAACATGCTTCTTATAGTGTTTAATTCAGTATTCATCTAGAAAACTATTCGACTCCTTCTAAGACATCATAGCCATTGCTCTCTTGCATAGACTGGAGTATATGATGGAGATAAAAATCCTCAAATTTGGGAATCAGAAAAAAATGCATTAAAAACAATAATCTGAGAGTGAGTGCAGGCTAGGACTTAATAAAATCAATAATTCCAAATTGCATATAAGCAAAAGTAGTTTTTTTTTTAACTTCTTACGTTCATACTATGGGCTTATCTTTATTTTTTTAAAGATTTTATTTATTTATTCATGAGACAGAGAGAGAGAGAGAGAGAGAGAAGCAGAGACACAGGCAGAGGGAGAAGCAGGCTCCATGCAGGGAGCCCGACGTGGGACTCAATCCCGGGTCTCCAGGATCACGCTGTAGGCCGAAGGCAGGCGCTAAACCGCTGAGCCACCCGGGGATCCCTTGGGCTTATCTTTATTAAGAATTAGTCAGAAAGGAGCACTGGATGTAGCATGGAAGTATTGAATCGTTATATTGTACACTTGAAACTAACATTACACTGTATGTTATCTGGAATTTAAATAAAAACTTTAAAAATAAGAATTAGTTAGAATGCATCATAGTTGGTAGAACAGCTATACAAGGAAATTAAGAAAGATGTCAAACAAGTATGCTCATAAACTCAGGAAATAGCTCAGCTTTTGTTGTTCATTGAATAAGAAATAAAATATGAGTTTTGGAATTCTCTTCAATGTCATTTTTCTATTGAAATAGTTCTTTGAATAAATATGCATATTATTCTGATAATAAAAACTTCAAATCTTCAAATTATGATATTCACTCAGAGATTAGCATATAGCAGTAATAATTATATGAAATAATGGTAGTAAAATATGGCTCCTCCACATAAGAGAGAATAGCAGATGAACATAAAAAAATGCAAGTTCAAAGAGCAATTTATTCAGTGACCAGCAAGCCAAGGGATTTGTGTAATCTAGCCTAGAGGAAACAGAGGTAGAGAGGAGCTTCTGGGAGTCTGATCTAATGACATAGATGACCAAGGGTGAACTTTAACAAAAATAAATTATTTGATTTTCTCCCCAGTCAAACCCCAAGCCTATATGTTTAGTAGCCATGAGCTTACCAGCAGGCTTCATAACATAAAAAAGGATTCAGGAAAACATCAAAGAGCAACATAGATCCTTAAAATATGATAGCAACTGATCCAACTATAGTAGGTGGTACTTCCTAAAGTGGTACTTACTAACGTCCCGTCCATGCAACATTTAAAACTCTAAATCAGAGAACTGATACAATTGTGTTAAATGTTAAATGAGACTCAGTCATGTGAATCAATACAAAGACATTTCCACTTCTTCAGATTTATCAGTTTATATTCTGGAAATTTTCTATAATTATCCTATAGCAGAGATGACTGAGTGGTTCACCAAAAACTTCTGTACTCCTTTCCAGAGTATAGACTGTCATGAGAATCCTCTTTCCAGTCAAGGACATTTTTTTTTCCAGATTCTTTGTATATTAAGAAGCCATGTGACTAGTTCTTGACAATGTCTTAGTAGAAACAGTATATGCTACTTCGAAATGGTTAAGAGTGAATATAAGTTCTCTCTCCTCACTCTACCCATCTGTCTGCTGAACAAAAACTCTAAGGCCCCAGGGGATAGCATAGACACACAAGATAGTAGGAGACAGGGGCCTTGAATCACCACTTGGGGGAAATCTCACACACAAATCAAGAACACCTGCACTGGACTGGTATGCATGCAAGAAAATAAGCTTTTATTGGTAAACTCTCTGAAACCTTGAAGTGTGTTTATTATAGAGGCTAGTCGTGCCCTAACTAGTGTAGATTTGTATGAACCATTTAGTGAGGGCCTATTATATGCAAATATAGCAGAATAAGTTTATGGAAATGTTGCCATCACTCAGGTCCAAGTTCATATTTTGTATGTTGTGAGAAACATTTTTTTTAAATCCAAAGTTTATACATTTATCAAGTGTTTACCATGATCCATATATTGTGCTAAAAACTTTAAAGGCTTTAGTCACTTAATCTCATGTGATCTTCTGCATTTGGGATTCTTTGGGACACTGGCCCAGCTCACAAAACATGCCACCCAGCCACACCCACCCAGCTACAGCAGTGAGTAAACAGTCCTTTTGTTCCACATTACTTCCTGACCACAGATGATCAAAAACCTCGATAAGATTGAACAATCAGGAGATCATTAGTGATTTTCTAGGAAAAGTTTTTAAATCCCTTTTTTTAAATTTTATTTATTTATTCATGAGAGACATAGAGAAAGGCAGAGACGTAGGCAGAGGGAGAAGTAGGCTCCTCATAGGAAGCCCGATGCGGTACTCTATCCCAGGACCCCAAGATCACGCCCTGAGCCAAAGGCAGACACTCAACCACTAAGCCACCCAGGCGTCCCCAGTAAAAGTTTTTAGAAATCTAGCCACATGGCCTCCATGTAACATGATCTGACTCAGTTTCAAATGCTTTTTTATTTCTTGTTTAAATGCTAATCTTTTTAAATTCATGTTATTAAGAAAGTATGGATGTTAATAGCTTATCGAGCTAATATTTGTAAATGGTCTGTTTGGACAGGTACAATTATGTAATGCAGTGTTTCCAACAGGGATTTTTTTTCCTTTTGTTTCCTTTTTTTTTAAAAAAAGAAAACTGTCAATGTCCCTCAAGTTATGGCAATGTACCTTGTGCCACTGCATTTTCAAAGTGTACTTTTTTTTTTTTACTGTTTCAAACAAATGGAAAAATACTTATAAAATGCTTTTGTGGGGGGTGGGGGAGGTTGTGATCTGTTACTGTTTTACAGAATAAGCACTTTGCATAGAGCTGAGTACACTAAGGATGGTAAACCATTTACCAGTGCCTGTCATAACATGTCTTTAAGAGAATGCATGGATATATAGCTCTAGAGAACCAATATAGCTCACATCAACAGGCTGAAGTTGAGGGCTGCATTTGTTAATTTGTATGTTTTTACAGTATCTAATGTTCTAGCAAGGCCAGCATATGCATAGTTGATTCGTGACTTATCATTTCAAGGGCACTAAATAGACTCCACTGAATTTTAAAAACTCGCTATAGCTTGTCATACCTTTAACACCCTATTGCTAAGGTCATCTAAACCCATCTTGCTTAAGGAAGTTATGTTTCCTGAAAGGTTGTCGGATATTAGTCACCCATTAGGGTCCTGAGACATGGGTCAGGGAAAGTCTTGAAGGAAATGATCCTGGGATGCATTTATTTTACAGAAATAAAGAGGTCAGGATCATAGAGGAGTTCTTTCCTTAATGGGATTCATAAGACTAAGGTTCTAAGCAACCCTAAAACAGCATTGAAGCACCAGGATCCTGAAAATGAGAGTTACAGAGCCCTAACCTTTGCCATGAGTAACTATTACAGGCTAAGCAGGGGTTACATATTCATCTAAACTCCCTCAACATCGACAAAAGCGGTACTTCTTGAGTACTTCTGTATTTTGGCATATGCTGAACTTCAATATGGAACTACTCTCCCTGAATTAATTTTAGAACAGAATGTGGTATATAGCAGCTATTAAATAAATGTTTGTTGAATTAATAGATCTATTAGGGCAGCCCCAGTGGCGCAGCGGTTTAGCGCCGCCTGCAGCCCAGGGCGTGATCCTGGAGACTCTGGATCGAGTCCCACGTCGGGCTCTCTGTATGATGCCTGCTTCTCCCTCTGCCTGTGTCTCTGCCTCTCTCTCTGTCTCTATGAATAAATAAATAAATAAATCTTAAAAAAAAATAGATCTATTAAAAGGAAACAATGTACAACACTTTGTGAGGTTACATTTGACGAGAAAGTGGTAGATTTGCTGCTAAAGAAAAGAAATGAAGTGTTCAGTAAGTTATCTTTAGCGGGAAATATGAAAATGTGAAAGGCAACAGGAAGAATTTATTGAAAGAGGTTGAAATATAAGCAAGGAAAAAAGTAGTCCTCAGCATTAACAATCCCTTATTAATTAGATACATATAGAATTTAACATTTGCTGATATTACAAAAGGTGAGTATCTTTGGTTAAGCACTAAACATTACAGTTTATGCTCCTTAAATAAACTATGGAGATAAGCTTAACTAGAGCAAGTAAGTCATCACAGTCCCAGCATTATGTTTTTTTATAATTTGTGCTTAGAGTAATATTACATATTTCCTTTGCCTTGAAAATATAGCACATGTGCATACTCTTATTTAAAAGCTAAAGGTGAATCTTAAAATAATGTAGCAAATCAGTTATTCATAATTTGGTTACTTACTTTTGCTAATAGAGGAAGAAAAATCATTCTATGTTTGAAAAAAAATGTGCTTGTCAACACAAAATTTAAACAGGTAAAAAGTAATAAATTTTCATTAAGTGCAGCCATACTTTGGAAACAGGGAGGAGGGAGTTTGTTCTCCGGGTCTTACAGCTACACTTGAGGATAGCTGCCAGTCAGATATATTGAACAGTTTCACGGGCTGCTCTGCCTCAGTGAGCAAAGCTATCATAAGAAACCAGCAGAGAGTAGCACACTTTCTATGGGGCTGGGAAAACAAAGGGTAGAGCATTAAACACACACAACAAACACTCAGAGAAGAGAAACTACAAAAAAAAAAAAAAAAAAGAGCAATCAGTCTCTGTGTGAATGTACTATTTTTTTAAGGTGAACGTATTCACCTATTTGAGGATCCAATTTGCCAAATTACGACATTTGAAAATTACCCTGATCTGATATCATAACAAAGGCATTGATGTGTGCAGGCACTGGTGTGTATTCTGATGCCTCTGCCTTTGTCTATTGTTCTTCAAGTGACTGCCTGATAATCCTCACTCTTTATCTCCTCAAAGATCTCTTAAGGTCTAAGAAATGAAATCCTTGGAGGTATCATTGAGAGACATAAGACATGCAAGAGTGAATTTCTAACGTGGAAGAGCTTACCACAGGCGTCTTTTACACTTGGGTGAAAAAAAAGAGCCTCCCTCCTTTTGTGGTCCACTTGGCAGAGCTAGATCGTTGGCTGGATGTGACAGCATGATCATAGCGAGTAGGGGTCTGGCCACTGGAAAGAGCATTTCCTAATTAATGCTGCAGTACACACATCCTCTTAGATGCAGCACTGTAACAGGATGTGGTTTTGGCAGGACTCTTTCTCGGAACAAAAACATGGGGCATCTGTCTGTCCATCAACTCTCTGGGTGACACACTGGAAGTCAACAAGACCTGGATCTCTGTCTTAGGCACCCATCTGACATCCAAAAACACAAGTGCCTCCATAGCCTAAAGTCATACTACTTTCCACAGTGTTCCTAGCAGAACTTCTTAAGATTAAACCTTCTCAGTTAGGATCTGTGCTTGCCAATAATCCCTTAAATTTCTGTCATAGTTTCTTTTGTCATTAGAGAGACTTCTCAACTGTTTCCAAGGATATTGACAAGGACTCAAGAGATCTTAGAGTCTCTCCTTTGTTCATATCTGGGAGAAAGGTGTTGGTTTTTAGAGCATCGCTGCCCCAGTCATTTTATTTATTTATTTGTTTGTATATTTTCTCCATTTTCCTTCATTCACAATACAGACAAGTGAAGGCCCTGGGCGGCTGTGTATACAGGTAGGTTTACTCTGCTTCCTCTTTCAGTACAGTCAGTATAAGAATACAGCCAGTGGTGAGCACCAGTGGTGAGTACCAGGTGACTGTCTGAGTCATTTTAAGACAAAAGACACTGAGGTTCTGTCTAAATACAGAAGCACTTCCTGACAAAAAGGGGAAAGTATGTCAATCGTGTAAGATGGAGGGGCACCTAAGGGGGCACCTGGGTGGTTCAGGGGTTGAGCGTCTGCCTTTAGCTCAGGTCATGATCCCAGGGTCCTAGGATAGAGTCCCACATCAGGGTCTCTCTAGGGAGCCTGCTTCTCCTTCTGCCTATGTCTCTGACTCTTTCTCTGTGTCTCTCATTAATAAATAAATAAAATCTTATAAAAAATCATGTAAGATGGACTGAAAGATCCAGATGGTGCCGAAACCTGCCTCTCTTCTGTCCCACATTTTTCTACCCAAAGTTCAAACTCTTCTTCCCTTGCTTACAGGCTCAGTATGTTCTGAAGTTCAAGAGTCAATACGAATACTAAGCAATGGGAACATAAGGAGTCCTAATGTAAAGTCTTGAGTCTTGGTTATGCTATCATTATCCTAATCTGGCCCCTTGTGATCCAGCTGTGACAACTTGCCCAGTTATGGTCATTTAGCACCTGATTGGTTCCTCCATGTGAGTCCACACTGGAGCCCATCGGCCAGTAAATGCTCTTTATTCAGCCATGTTATAAGCTGTGATGTATAAAAAACCATCCTCCTGACTGCCTGAAGCCTATAAAGTCAAAGAGAGAGCTAGATTCACACCAAAAGAAAAACTTGTGAACATTTGTATTTATAAGCTGGTAAGCTTTATTTGACAAATTTCATCGAGGATTTTAATGGAATCTGGATTATAGCCAGGGAAGATAAAGCAAGGGTGACAACTATGTCTTAAGTACAGTCGTTTTTTAAAAGATGATGATAAAAGTGCTTTTTTATTTTTACCACTGGAACAAGATTTAAAACATAATTTAGATGAGACTTAACAATTATTTAAAATAATGGAAAGCGAACCCGCCTAAGTATCAGGAGCCACACATGCTCTTTTGTATGGGACAGGCACTTTCACATACCCCAGTTATCAGGCAAGTCATTTAGTATCATCTTTTCTCTCATGTGTATCTATATCTGTAAAACAAAAGATTCATGCACATAATCTTCAGTTCTGAATTTATTAGAATCTGTTAATGACCACACAGGAGCCCCACCATAACCTCAGTGTAGATTGGATATTTTCAGCTGATTCAGAGTTTACAACGTTAATTTATATTGACATTTATACTATCAAAAGTGCCAAAAAAAAATCAAAGTCAATCTGGTTGTGTTACATAGTGTGTTAAAGCTGGCTGCTATAACAGACAAACCTAGAAACAGATGAGAAAGTCCATTTTTTGTTCAAGTAAAGACCAGTAGTTGGAGGGAGAAGCGAGAGGAAATAGTTAGTTCCATGTAGTCATTCAGGGATGCAGGCTCATGGAGTCTCCGCTGTCTTCAATATGTGGCTTCCATGGTTGCCCTTTGTGTCACTGTTCAGTCAAAATTTGGAGAAAACAAGGCAAATGGAGCATCAAATGGGAGTTTCCAGAAGATAGGATTGGAAGTGTAATGTCTAACTTTTGCTATGTTCCAAGAGGGAGAGAGGTCAGACTTAGAGAGCAGCTAACTAGTCTGTACTGACATATCCAAAAAGTCATTTCAGAGCAGAATACAATGTGTAAATTCTTTAAGCCCCAGTTCAGGTCATTTTCGTTCCATAAAAATTTGCTTGGTTACCACAGGCCTCAACAATTCACTGCCCCTTCTATCCTTTTTATCTGTACCGTGTGTTTTGACACTTTATCATATTGTCTTGATATTTCTTTATGAAAATATGTCTCCTCTGTTGATACTAGAAGCTCTTGAGAACAGAGACAGTCTTAAACTTTGTACTTCCTGTCTCCTACCCTCTCCCTTGTCATCCAGCACAATGCACTTAATAAAAGCCATTGAATGAAATAAATGTGATTCATTAATCTTGGTGAGGTGAGTTCTTTCAAAATACTGATAAATGTAAGCTATATTATGGGAATCGTAGGAGGGATCATCTGTTTTGTGTTTTTTTTTTTCCAGTCCCACTGCCAAGGACAATGCCTGGCATGTCAAGGGCACTCAAAATTATTTGTTGCCTGAAAAACAAAAGTTCTATGATTGTACATTCTGTGATCATCATAGGGCCCTGCTACTTTTCTTGTGGTCAAATATATAAGACAAATTCTAGTAGAATAATTAATAATAATAATAATAATAGTTAACACTTCCATAGTGCTTAATGTATGCTAGACATATAGAAAAACTCATTTAATACAATAATATTTTGATAGTTATTAATGTAAGTTCCTTGTATATATGTACCTTTTGAGCCAATGCTGGCCTTTAGGGAGGCTTGGTGTAAATTAGAAAAGGCACCACAGGCTGCATCTTTCACTAATCTATATTATCAAAGAGTATCCAGAGCAGAGACTTGCTCATAAATGTTGAATGGATGAATGGATCAATGAAAAAACTATATTATTTGAGTGGGTCTGAGTGATAGTAATTCCATTTACTTTACTTTTTTGTCTGATTTTTTCTAATTTTTCTACAATGTTAATATGTCACTCAATATATAAACTTATTTGATAGAGACAAAAATCTATAAATAATAAGTGAGAATAAAATGCATCAATCTGAGTACATTTTTAATTAAGAAAGAAAATCAATATAATGCTCATAGCTAATGCATTTTAATTTCCAAGATATATTCTTTCTGTGATAGAATTTATAATTACAAATGGTCACTTGTAAATCTTTTTTTTTTAAGATATTATTTATTTATTTGAGAGAGAGAATGAGCAGGGGGAGGGGGAGAAGCAGACTCCCAGATAAGCAGAGAGCCAAACACAGGGCTCCATCTCAGGACCCAGCGACCAAGACCTGAGCCAAAGGCAGATGCTCAACTGACTGAGCCACCCAGGTCACAGGTCATTTGTAAATCTTTTCATACTTCATTTCTGCAATTGAAGTTTGTACAAGTTGAGTTAAATGATACTTATAGTTAAGTTTTCATTTTTAAATAATTATTCAAGTTACATAAAAATCAAACAGAGGATTCACATGTGCCTCTCACTGAATTTATCCCAATGGTAACACCTCACATAACTATAGCAAAATATTAAAACGAGAAATCGACATTGCTACAACTACAGACTTAATTCAGATCTTAGATACTTCAAATATTCAGATTTCACTAGTTTGTTTTTTTAAAAGAATTTTTATTCATTCATGAGAGATATAGAGAAAGAGGCAGAGACACAGAGAGAGGGAGAAGCAGGCTCCCTGAAGGGAACCCAATGCTGGACTCCATCCCCAGACCCGGGATCATGACCTGAGTTGAAGGCAGATGCGCAACCACTGAGCCACCCAGGTGTCTCCAGATTTCAATAGTTTTATGTGTGTATTATGTAGTTTCATGAAATTTTATCACATATGTAACCACCACCAAATTAAGATACATCTAAAGAATATAATAAGAGTATTTTAAGATTGAAATATCCCAAAAATAAAATTGTTAAATCTCTTTCTTAATGTTTCATCAGACAGTTGGTAGAATTATAATTAATTGCCAAAATAATTTGGACAAATAGGGAGTATTCTCACCATTTTTCTATTTAAAAATATATTGAAATTTTAAGGAAAAATTCATTTTAGATGCTCCCAGGGATTTCTCTTTTTAGAAAGGAATCTGGAGGAGAAGACTTACACAATGAATAATCATCTCTTATTCATGTTTTTTTTATTATTTTATAAATAAAAATTAGCAGTTTGAAACTTCAGAATGTTTATTCATGTCTTAAAAACAGATGATGCAATGTAAGTACTCTGCCACCAGGTGGTGGTCCCTCCAATATTTGTTTTGAGATTCACATCAAAACTAGGGATGATTTTCCATCTAACTCAAGGAAATATAACCTTTCATGCTCTTTATGTTTAGTTACTTTAATAATCAGATTTAGTCTAGCATTCAAGGACCTCTACCATCAGTCTTCAATTTCCTTCTCAGGTTCATCTTCTACAGTTTCCCTGTATAAGAAACATTTGCTAAGCAGAATCTGGTATGTTCACTATATCTTATATATGTTTTTCCTCATTACACTTCTGTTTTATATTCATCTTTTTTTAAAACTAGTGCAGGAATATAATGCCTACTACATAGAGGGAGCTAAATAAATGCCTACTAGAAGACTTTGCTTATACATTCCTTGTATCTAAAATGCTTTGTCATCTATCTAGCTTTAAAACTCCTCCAATGAATGCTCAATTTCAGCATCACCTCTTCCACTCTTCCAACGTCATCACAGTAGGAAGTGATCTTTTCCTGCCGTACATAAGAAGTACTCTGTTTTTAGCACAAATATGGCTCTTCCACATTGCCTTAAGTTGTAGCTTTTGAATATTAATCCCATATTTTAATCTTCCCTTCGCACAGTATTTGGGTATTCAATGACTGTTAGTTGAGTTAATGCATTTCAATAACACATTTTAGAGAGAAATTTGAAAAAGGAAATCCCTATACCTATTACCATTTTTATTGATCTTTAAATTTTCTTTGTTTTTTATCCTGAATCTAACTTGAAGTCAAATTCCCTGCCTTGTTGTTTAAAAGTCAGCAAAGTGTCAAGTCTTCAAACATTGGATGGGCTGGAGTATTCCTTAACGTATTAACACTTCCTTGAGATACTCAGTCCTTCTTTTGGGGCAGTTCTTCATTCAGCCTCTTTACAGTTTATCCCACTTACTACTTGAACCAAAGAAACTCTTCAATTCTAGCCCCCTCTGCTCAGGAGTCTCTCTGCTTACTGTCTAAGCTTACTTTTAACATCTAACACTAGAATCTTTAAGAAAAACATTACTCTTCTTTTTTCTTATTAAAAAGAAACATTACAAGCACTAGCTATGTTTTCCTTTTATTAGAATTAGTAGCTAGGTGACCTTGAATTGTATGTCCAATAGATCTTCTTTCAGAAACACTCTAGTAATAACTTGAGTTCCCAACCTGTCCTAGCACAGAGTTCCCAGAGCTGCTTCCTGAAAGAGTTTATGTTCTTCCTAAAGAAAAGAACATTTTAAAATAAAACTATTTTAAAAATGAGGTTTGGGGATGGAAATTTAAGGCAGTTTCATGACAGTAACATTGATCTCTTTTGGCAGTTCTGATATTTATGTATTGGGTTTTCTCAAAGCTAGGTCACCTTTCTCTGCAACCATTTGGTCTGTTTCAAAAAGTGATTTCCTAAAGACCAAAAGACTACCTTTTTCTATTTAGAGTCCAACTTCACACTGTCAGAACTTAAAATTCTCTAGACTCCCATGGCAGAGCTGCTTTAGGTCAAAGTACAGCCAGAAATAAATGCCCAAATCTACCCTCAAAAGGGTCTCAGCCTTCAGAAGGGTTAACGGTACCGCTTATGACAGACTCCATAACAGGTCCATTCAACTGTTGTGATTACAGACCCCCATATCTAGATCTCAGACTTGGCTTTTGTTAGTTCTGCAAATACTGAATTGGATAAATATTTATTCAACACTGTGCCACATACAGTCCTAGGCTCTGAGAATGCAAATTTAAATAAAACGTGATTCCTGCCCTAGAGAAATGGACTATATTCTGGTAATTTCGTTACTCTGCCAGATAGTCTACCCTCACGACTATGTTTTCCCTGGTCCCTGACTCCTAGCCTAATGTCACCTAAATAATCGATTTTCCAGACATCCTGAATTCTAGAATGTTCCAGAGCTCACTGGTGCTATGACCTGTGACTAAAAGTTTTTCTTAGAGTCTTAATTCATTGAGATCTGATACACACCCAACAGAAGGAATAAAAATGCTTAGCAAATACTAGATAATACTAGATCTGTGCTCACTCTAGGGATCACAAATTTTCCAAAAGAATAAGAGCAGTAAGAAATCATCTTAAGTTGGTGCTCCACATGCATGCATTTTAATGTGCATAATGATCACTTGGAGAAGTTGCTAAAATGCAGATTCTGATTCCTTAGGTCTGAGAGGGGGCCTGAGACTCTGCATTTCTAACAAACTCATAGCTAATATCCATGCTGCTGGTCCATGGATAAGCTTTAAGCAGCAAAGCTATATGGTTTTTTCCCACTTCTGAATGAAGGCAAATCCATGAGAGATGTTCAGGATCCAGTCAATATGGTTGGTCTTAAATTCAGAAAAAAAAAAAAAAAAGGTAAACATTTTTAAATGAATTTAGTCAACCAGTACAAGAATTAGATTTTTAAAAAGTCAGTAGCAACTTTAGTGGGTATGCAGTGGATGATCAGAGTTCTCTCTAACTAATCAAAACATAAAATTAAAGGAAGCTAAAAACTGTATTGCAGTTTGTTTAAAAATTCAAATAGACTTACTATATGATTCAGGGATTCTGCTTCTGAGTATATGCACAAAAAATTGAAAGCAGAGACTCAAAGAGATATTTGTACATTCATGTTCATAGCAGCATTATTCACAATAGCCAAAAGTTGGAAGCACCTCAAGTATCTATTGACAGATAAATAACATACCACAACATGGACCAACCTTGAGGACGTGATGCTAAGTGAAATAAGCCTGTCACAAAAGGACAAATACTATATGGATTCCTTTTATATGATAAACCTAGAGTAGTCAAACTCATAGAAACTGAAAGGAGCAAAACAAAGTGAATGCCATTGAACTGCACACTTAAAATGGTTAAGATGATACATTTTATGTTATATGTATTTTACCATAATTACATTTTTTTAATTAAATGAGGTTAAAAAAGATTTACAGGAGAGTGTGGACTATCCAATGGAATAACATTAAAGATATCTTTGGAGTCAGATTTGTCTTACAAGAGTTCAAGTTCAAACCAGCAGTAGAGGAAATTATAAGATTTCTCTTTATTCAATTCAGACAGAAACTCAATTAATGGTATGACTTGTACCCAAGATTATGAATGATAGGACTAACTTTTTTATAGGACACGAGTGTTGTGAAGACCACAAACCAGAATTCAATACACCTGTCAGCATTGAAATTAGAATTACCCTGTTTATCTGTAATCCTAGGTTTTGTGTCCTCGCCAAAATCCCCTCGGTCTAATTTTCCTGGAATAGATAGCCACAACTTTCTCAGAAAGATAAAATTGTTCACTGGTGGATAAATGTCTTATAACTCTAAGAAGTCTTTTTTAATTCAAGAAGATGTATTAAGTAAATCAAAACTCTATGAATAATTTGTGTAAAGATTACTCTGCAGATTTGGTATTTAAACTATTTGTAAGTTAGATAAATATCTTTAAGATTCAGCCCCGTGATCAAATATGTAAACTTGGATTTATAATCAAACATGCAAAATATGTAATTAAATAATTGATTTCAGTTTTCTGATTTTAAGTTGAAAGGTATGTTTATTTAATTTCAACATTCTTGAAATGATTAAAAAAATGTGGTTCACTATATTTATAAATTTTAATTGTTAGACATATTGGCATTCCAATATGTTTTACCTGCTAAGTTGAATATTTGTAGTATTTATAAATGAAACTTGAATGTATTGAACTTATAAACACAATTTTAAATGTTTAGAGATATTAAACTAATGAACTTTGGAAATGAACTGATTATTAAAGGTATTTATTGTGTTCTATCAAAGCTGAACATTGATCAAAGTAATTGAAAATAATTGCTAAGATTTACTACATATGAAAATCAAAAAGCTTAAGTAAGATTTTGAATTTAATACTGTTATAAATTTAGTGTTAATTTCAAAGACCAAGGAAACATCAAAATCTTTTCTGTGCTCAAAAACCCACCCAAAAACTTCACATTGACGCTCCTAAATCATCTTAGATAGACATTCAGCCTGTTTGATATGATGAGGGAAGTAGATTCCAAAAACTTGTTTGATGGAGTTACATAACCTTTAAATATTTCCTCCTTCCATTTGCGGTGGTTGCACAGCCAAGACTGATTAAAAGGCTTCAGGCAACACTGAGGCCCCCATAAGCCTGTTTAAAGTACCCTGGGTCTAGAGAAAGTCTGAGAAATTAGTTGTCAATGCCACACTGAGCGTCAGCAACCAACTGTGTGGCATGAAGGATTTGAAAGTCAGAAATCAATTATGTAAATCATAGTTGAGGAATGGAAAAATATCAGTTAGAGCTTGCATTGGGATAGCAGCCAGTCAGATGGACCAGAAGCCAAAAACCAGACAAGAAGTTCCTTGAGAGCAAAAAAAGCGTTGTTCTTGCTCACTGCTGTACCCAGGGGACTTCAGGCAGGGATCACATCTTATTTATCTCTTCCATCACCAGTTCCAGGGGCTCAAATATCTGTTGAATGAATGAAAGACAAGATAACAGACTTAAAAAAGATTTGGTAAGCAAAAATTAATGGAGAGGACAAAGTAAAAAGAATGCTCTGTGTACAAAGACTTTAATAACCAAAGAAATTAACATTCTGCCCCTTGATCTGCCTTCAACTGTGGTCAGCATGGATTCAACAGGCAATTGAAAATAAAATGATTGGGAGGATTTGTGGAAACTACAGCTGGTAGACATCACTGAAAATCTCCATAGACCTTCAGCAAACCTGATTTCTGAAATAGAGTTTGTCATTCCCTGAGATTAGTATTTCTGGGAATGTGTTCTTTCCACCATAAATCCTGTGGGATGGTAGTGATTATAACTTGAGAAAAAGATGTCCATGGAAGATTTCTTAAGCAATTAATCCCTAAGCCTAAGATATTCAACCTTAGTTAACTAACTTTTAAAAACTCCCTGGATGAGCCTATATTCAGCTTAAAAACTAACAATTATATGAATAGGTGTTACTTTCTGCCAAATAAAAGTGAGAGGGGATTCCTCTCATCAACCAAGTTTAAAAATGTTGGTTAAACAAAAATAAACACAATGGCTTTTTTTCCTTTGTAGGACTCCTTGGAGTCAGTAATATTTTTATTTTCATTGTGAATTTTTAAAGAACGTATGCCATCATTTTCTAAATCTTTTGACCCTTGATTCCAAAGTGACTTGAAGAAATAATCTTCATAGGACCTGCTTGGGTCCTTAAAATCAAGCCCAAATCAGGTTTGAAAATCAGGCTAGTGGGGATCCCTGGGTGGCTTAGTGGTTTAGCGCCTGCCTTTGGCCCAGGGTGTGATCCTGGAGTCCAGGGATCAAGTCCCACATCGGGCTCCCTGCATGGAGCCTGCTTCTCCCTCTTCCTGTGTCTCTGCCTCTCTCTCTCTCTCTGTCTCTCATGAATAAATAAATAAAATCTTAAAAAAAGAAAGAAAGAAAGAAAGAAAGAAAGAAAGAAAGAAAGAAAGAAAGAAAGAAAGAAAGAAAGAAAAGAAAAGAAAATCAGGCTAGCGAACAATTCTTCATAGGACCTCACTGAAATTTGGCTTTGTGAGATATAAAATTTTATTTAATGTTTTAGTTCATTGATTCCATTGTTGGTGAAATTTCCCCCTTCAAGTATAGCTCTCAAAGGTTAATGATGCAACTTCACAGAGAAATTTTAAATGTAATGCCAATTTTTAAGGACTTTGCGGTAATAGATGAAGTCTGCATGGGGCTCACATTTTTCAAAGAAACTTTGCTCATTTATTTAGGTCTCTCCAGTACTCTTGTGAAACAGTCATGATGCACAAAACAGCAATAGAACCAGAGCTGTGGCACCTTATGGACAAGTCACATCTCAGCAATATTTCTTGATTTACAAGCCAGGCTGTGTTATTTATTTCTGAATTGGTTTTGTCTATCAGCTATGTAAATGTTTATTCGCTACCCTTATTAAATGTGGTATAAAAGGGGCCATGATTATACACTAAAATGAATATTTAAAGAATTAAATTGATACCTGAAGAATTTTTCACAGACAGAACAAGTCTAGCAACCTAGCAATTGATCAACCTGGCAATTTTAATTCAATTTTTTTTTCAAATGAGTTGCTCTCTCACTCAGAATATGCAAAGTGTATTTCTCCCATTTCCATGTACTTTACTTTCTAAATCAATGTTCTCAACTTTCGTGAATGACATAATCAATTAAACCATTTCCCCTCACTGGTCTATCTCTTGAACATTAAGCTAGCCAGATGGTTCAGCAAAAATACAATCCAACATGATTTAGATGTTTTCTTTTTTTCTTTTTTTTTATTGGAGTTCAATTTGCCAACATATAGCATAACACCCAGTGCTCATCCCATCAAGTGCCCCCCTCAGTGCCCGTCACCCAGTCACCCCCACCCCCCGCCCACCTCCCTTTCCACTACCCCTTGTTCGTTTCCCAGAGTTAGGAGTCTCTCACGTTCTGTCTCCCTCTCTGGTATTTCCCACTCATTTTCTCTCCTTTCCCCTTTATTCCCTTTCACTATTTTTTATATTCCCCAAATGAATGAGACCATATAATGTTTGTCCTTCTCCAATTGACTTATTTCACTCTGCATAATACCTTCCAGTTCCATCCATGTCGAAGCAAATGGTGGGTATTTGTCATTTCTAATGGCTGAGGAATATTCCATTGTATACATAGACCACAGCTTCTTTATCCATTCAGACTTAGATGTTTTCTAAATAATTTTTCTTTCTGACGTTTGAGTGAAATGTCAATTAAGTCTGGGCCTTGCTCACACAGGATGTCAGAGTCAGAATGAAAAAGCATCCTAAATTCTTGGTTCTTCAGGTGACCAAATCTAAACCATTCACCAAACATCTCTTTGTGTAATAGATATTACAGGAAATGTTTCATTCCTAAAGATCCCCCAAATCAGTTGGCAGTTCCATACTTTGAGTACCTAAAGGATTCTAAAGTAATGATAGATGCTGATATAAATTCTCCAGCATTTCAATTTCCTCTCTATAGACTATAAATATGAAATTTTGATGCTTACAGGATAGGAATTTTGTTTTATTCATTTCATATTTTCCAAGCACTTGGTACAGTGTTTGGCCCAAACTGTGGGTTCAAGAAAGGTTTATTATTCTTATTAAGTTCTCTGCCTGACAAAAATAAATAAGTTTCCATCATTTTTTGGCCCAATCCCAGCATGAAGCTAAGGCACTAGGATAAATCTAGCCCCTTGATATATAAAATTCCTTTCCCCAAAATATTCAGAGCATCGGATCAGCTGACGACACATAGGCCCGAGATAAGAGAGCACCCATCAGGGTTTTGGTGTTTTGGTTTCATAAAAACCTTGAGAAATTCTGTTTTGAAGTTGATATTTTCAAAAAAGTTCTTTGAATTTTTTAGAACATTTCAATCACTGCTTTTCAAGGGAAATTTTAGTAATTTTTTCCAACTGCATGGAAAGCTGTGCTATGCAAACAACAAAGATTTTTTTCTTTTGAAAGTTATTCATGTCCTGCTTCTAGGATTGCCAGGGGAATTGAATTTTCAAAAAAATTTAACCAAGCTGAATTACATTGTGCTAGAAACAACCTAAACTCTAAAGTTCAGAAGTTTTATGTTTCCTTCTCAACTTAGAGCCCATGGTTTTCACATGAGTTCTTAAGTTAGCCACATAAGTTTGCATGACCTATAGCCAAATTTATCTTATTTTTCAGTGTGTCTTTATTTGTCCTAATTTTTATTTTCATACTTTTGTCTTATGTGAGTAATACAAAAGGGTTTGAATTCGCACATGCCCCTCAGCAATAGGGCAAACTCAATTTGCGATAAATCTATATCCAACACTTTTTAAGAAATCACTTTTTGGGGGCGCCTTTGGTGGCTCAGTGGGTTGAGCTTCAGCCTTCGGCTCAGATCATGATCCCTGGGTCCTGGGATTGAGCCCTGCATCTGACTCCCTGCTCAGCAGGGAGCCTGCTTCTCCTCCTGCTACTCTGCCTGCTTGTGCTCCCTCTCTCAAATAAATAAATAGATCATTTTAAAAAATGAAATCACTCTTTCACTGCATTTCCTCTTGCTTGCATGTTAAAAATTTTCCATAATTGCCTGTGTTATTATCTATATTTTAAATAAAGAACACTGAAGTTCAGCATCAAGCAAGCAGCTTAGTAGAATGACTCTGCCTCAGACCTAGAATTGTTCAGCTCCAAGGCCTACTGGCACTCTACTTTCCAGTAGTTCTCAAACTTAGGTATGCATAAAATCACCTGAGGTAGTTTCTATAGACACACATTCTCAGGCACTATTTCTGGGGTTAGTGACTCAGTGGATCTTCCTTGGGCTCAGAAATCTGAATTTTGAACAGTGATCCTGATTGGTTGTAAAGCAAGTCATCCACTTGCCAACTAATTGGATCACATTCCAATTAAGATTTGACTACACCTGCTTCCTCTCATCTGCCTCTAGAGATGAAGCAAGATTATACACATTCACTGTCTCAGCTCTACCACCAATCACCATATGGTATAAAACAGAGTAAACCACTTTCCCTGTTTGAATCCTGGTTTCTTTAGCCCTCGTAAATAAGAAAAATTGTATTCCCCTTACCTCAAAGGATTGATATAAAGATAAAACGACATGATGGATACCACACATTTATAACAGCAGAAAATGTGATTTAAATGTTTTAACGATATTCTAATGACAAAAAAAAAAACATAAAATGCAAGCTTATTTGTATGTTATTAAAACATACAGGGGAAAAAATAAATAAAACATACTGGGTTATCTGATCACAATATTGCAAAGAATAGTTAGACATTCAGTCTACATTTATAATCAGTTCAACCTACTTAGCCTTCATCTATAACCACTATGGATTGCAGAAAACCCTCTGCTAATGCATGCACACACATTTGGTTGCCACTGCCAAGTTAGTAGCAGATTTTCCATTGTCTCCACCCTAGACATTACCAAAAGATTAAAGATATCTCTTTTTAAGACAATACAGGTGGGTTAACATCCAAGTGTTAACTGTTAAAACTGTTACTAACACTCCCATCAACCCACAGAGGAATTGTAGAACCCCCACCGCCATCACCTAGATGACTCCTTTTTCAGGTGTTTGGACTTCCACTATCCTTTCAGTGGAAGGAAAGTTCTGAAACAATTGGTATGACAAAAGAGACTGACACCAAACAGACACAGCTTGATTTCATGGCACGCCACATGGAATTTTTCTAAAAATGAAGAAACTTTAGCATTTCCTTGTTATTTGGGGCTACAAAGCCATAAGCCTCCCACCTATCCTGGTCGGCTTTGAAATGAGCAGACCGGCTGGAAAACAAGAGGCAATTTGCATGTGAAGAATAAACAAACAGAAGTCTGCTGCATACCATGTCAAAAAAAAAAAAACAGAGTTAATGTCTTTGTTTAGAAAGCAGAAGCAGCAAAGTTTAGCAGGTTAGTAACACAGCACTTTTCTCTTCCTGCCTCCTAATACATATTTTAAATAAAACTGATTTGACCTCAATACATCATCAATAGCCTTCTCCCAAGCCTCACTGATTCAAAGCTTTTGCCCACTTCAATGTATCAGGCACAAAGCATCAAATGTCTTAAGTAATGATCTCACCATCTCTCCTGCACTCCAATCATGAAATCACTTTATAGTCTATAGCATCGAATCTATATCCCTTACTTTCCACAAATTTTTTTCCTCTGTCAAATTTCCAATTATCCCTCAATTTGCACTTGCCTCCCAACCCCAACCCCTACCTTACATTCTGGAATTGGACCCCTGTTACTCATTATGTGTCACCCTATTATGCACTAGTGAATTGGATTTACTCAAACCAGTCAAAAAGTATTTAGTGATGGGGCATCTTGGGAGGCTCAGTTGGTTGAGTGTCCAACTCTTGGTTTCAGCTCAGGTCATGATCTCAGGGTCCTGAGACTGAGCCCTGGGAGGGGTTCCACACTCAGCAGTCTGCTTGTCCCTCTCCCTCTGCCCCTCCCCCACCATTAGCTCTCTCTCTCTCTCTCTCTCTCTCTCATAAATAAATAATCTCTTTCTAAAAAGCATTCAGTAAGACTCCATGTACTTAAGAGACAGTGCAAGGTCAGTAGGGAGGGATTCCAGACATTAAGGTTTAAGGAGCTGATCTCTGACATGAGTAGCAAGACTTTGATTCACACACATAACCACGAATACATGCCAAAAGGACAATTTAAGTGGTCACTAAAATCCATTTTCTCTTTCTCCTGAGCACACACTTATTTATCTTCATGTCCTGGGAAAATGAGGTCATATGTCTGATTGTTGGCTAGAAGACTGGGACAAAAATGATCTATACCTCTTTCAGGCCTGGCTTATAAAAACTTATGATTCTCTGCACTGTTTCTTCTGTCTTCCTCCAGCTACAGAAGATTCAAGAGAGAACTTTGGGACAGTACAGTCTAAGAGAAATATAATACAAGTCACACGTGGAGTTTTAACTTTTCTAGTAGCCACACCAAAAAGTACAAAAGTAAAAGTGAAATTAATTTTAATAACATATTTTATTTAACTTAATATGTATAAGATTATCATTTCCACATGTAATTTAAAAACTATTAATTCAATATTTTATTTTCTTTTTCATTATATGAAGTTTTCAAGATCTATGTGTATTTCACACTTCCTGTACATCTTAGTTCAATAGTGCATCCATTTCAAATGCTCAATAACCACATGCAGGCTAGTGACAACAATGTTGGACAGAATAGCTCTAGGGGATGGTGAAGTCTCAAGATAGAAGGAGCTTTTTCTTTCTTTTTCTTAGCTTATTCCACCACTAGTATTCCCAATAAAATGTTGAATAGAAGAAGAGAAAGCTGATGTACATTTATACTTCCTGCCTTAAGCATCTAGTCCTTCACAACTAAAAATTATGTTAGCTATAAGTTGTATTATTGAATTCAATTTGCATAAATTTTGTTTAGAATTTTGATGTTCACAAGGGATTTGGTCAGAAGTTTTCTTTACTTCCTATATCTTTGTCTAGTTTTGGTATCAGGGTAATGCCCAGCTCATGAAATGAGTTAGGAAGTATTTCCTCCTCTTCAATTTTACAGAAAACTTCACGTAGAATTGGTATGAAATGTTTTTGTAGTATTCACCAGTAAAATCATCTAGGCCTAGAATTTTCTTTATGGAAAAGTTTTTAACTTAAAAATTCAATCTCTTTGATAAATATAGAAATATTTAGGTTACCTGTTTCATCTTGACTAAACTTTGGTAGTTTGTGCATTCCAAAGAATTTTTGATTTTGTCAAAGATGTCAAAGCTATTAATAGAGTTGTTGATAATAACCCCTTATTGTTTTGGTAATACCTGTATAGTTTTAGTGATACTATCTTTCGGATTTCTATTATTGGTAATTTGTATCTCTCTGTTTTTTTTTTTTTCTCATCAGTCTCTCAAGATGTTTCTCAATTGTATTGATCTCAAAAAAGCAGCCCATAATTTCAATTATTTTCTCTATTGTGTTTCTATAATGTATTTCATTGATTTCCAATATGGTCTTTAGTTTTTTCTTTGGGTTTTATATTTATTTCACTTTTTCTAGTTTTTAAGGTGGAAACTAAGGTCATTGGTTTAAGATCTTTCTTCTTGGGACGCCTGAGTGGCTCAGCAATTGAGCGTCTGAATTTGGCTGAGGGTGTGATCCCAGGTCTAGGATGGAGTCCCACATCCAGCTCCCTGCAGGGAACCTGCTTCTCCCTCTGCCTGTGTCTCTGCCTCTCTCTGTGTGTCGCTCATGAATAAATAAAATCTTTTAAAAAAAGACCTTTCTTCATTTCTAATATGCGTTTAATGCTATAAATTACCCAAGTACTGCCTTAACAGTATTTCATAAACTCTATATTTTGTGCTTTTGTTTTCTCTCAGTGCAAAATAATTTTCCTTTAGATTTCTTCTTTGACCCATAGGTTATTCAAAAGTATGTTATTTGATTTCCAAATTTTTTATTATAGTCCAGAGATTTTCTCTTATTAATTTCTGAATCAACACCATTGTCACAACATATTTTGTATGACTTAAATACTTTTAAATTTATTTGCACTTGTTTTATGGCCCAACTTCGATCTACCTTGGTAAATATTTTGTGTGCATTTTCAAAGAATAAACATACTTCCATTATTAGACTGTTCAACAAATACTAATTAGATCAAATTGGTTGAGTATTCAAATCTTTTCTAGTCATACTGTGTTTCTATTTGTTTTGTCAGTTATTGAGAGGGGAATGTGAAATCTCTAACTATAATTGTGACAGTGTCTATTTTTTCTTGTAGTTTTATCAGTGTTTATCGTTCCGTTATCAGGTATGTGAACATTTAGGGTCACTATATCCTCTCGATGAAACGATTCCTTTATTATTATGAAATGACCTTCTTTATCACTGGTAAAATAGTCTTTGCTCCAAAATCTACTTCTTCTGATATTAATATAAGCACTCTGGGTTTTTTTTAAATTACCGTTTCCATGTTATATCTTCATCTAACCTTCATTTTTAAATTGACTATGTCTTTATGTTTGAAGTGACTTTATTGTATATAGCATATTTGTTAGGTCTTGCTTATTTTATCCAATCTGACCACTTCTGCCTTTTATTTATTTTTAAAGATTTTATTTATTTATTTATTTATTTATTTATTTATTTATTTATTTAACAGAGAGTGACGGAAAGAATGCAAGCAGGGGAGCAGGAATGGGAGAAGCAGGCTCCCCACTGAATGTGGAACCTAGGATCATGACCTGAGCTGAAAGCAGATGCTTAACCAATTGAGCCACCCAGACACCCTAATTTCTACCTTTAATTGAAAGTTTAGACCATATTTGTGTTTAATGTGAATATTAATATGTTTAATCTGTCATCTTGCTATTTGATTCTAATTCTCCAATCTGTTTTTCTTCCATTTTCCATTTTTCCTTCCTCCTCTTGTATTATGTGAGTTTTTAATGATTCTATTTTATCTTCTTTGTTGGTTTACTTGCTGCAACTTTTTATTTTATCATGTCATAGGTAGCTTTAAATATTTACATCTTTATACATCTTTAACTTATCATAGTCTACTTTCAAGTGATAGTACACCTTATATAATATAAGAAATTCTAGCTATCTAGCTTTACATGTCTCCACTCTCAACCCTGTGCTATGGCCATTATGCATGTTACATTATCATCCCCTACTACACTGTGAGTATATATGTTAAAGTAGGCATGTTTTAAGGAGATTTATATATCAAGAAAATATTTTGTATTTATTCATGTTGTTACCATTTCTGATAGTCTTCATTCCTTTATATAGATCCTTATTTCCATCTGTTACCATTCCCTTCTGCCTGAAGACCTCGCTACAATATTTCTTTCAGTAAGCATCTACTGATAATAATTTGTTCAAATTTTGTTATATCTGATATATTCAGATGCTCTGACTAATCGCCAAGATTAACACACATTCTCAAAGGTAACTTTGTAAAAGTCCCTTTCCTTTCTTTCCCTAAAACTTTAAAGTTGAGTTTTTGCATTACAAATACATCTCTTGCAGATTAAGTCATGATCCTCATCGACAATGCTACCATTTATTGAGCATTTAATATTTTCCAAGAATCCCAGTGAGTACTGTAACATATAGTATCTCATTTAATCTTTATAATAAAGATGAAGAATTTTTATCCTCACTTTACCTATAGGAAAACTAAAACTCAGGTAGATTATCACTGTCAACTTTACACAATAGCAGAGAAAAACTAGGCCTTTCTGAACTTGTCTCATGCTTTTAAGTCGCTATCTTACACTACCCTACACTACCACTGTAAAGATTCTTATTTTGCTGGTTTACCAGGAAGTTAATTGGATGAGATTCTAATTAACTGAGGTACAGCAAATCTTATTAATTTTAAAGCACTAGCAATTGGAATTCATTTTATGGCAGATCTTATAATTTATCTTAGAAATCCTGTTGGGAAGTTAGCTTTCATGATGCAGCTATGATTGCTTCTGCTTGTACATTTTTTAATAAGATAAAAAGAGCACTATTGTCAAAATTTGAAGAATGGACATCTATACCTTGAAAGAAAATCTCAATAATAATAGTAGGATATAATTTTAAGAAATACTAAATCACCAAAATTCTTGATGATGCAGAAGACATCGTTATTCAGAAAAATACAAACATTGACAACTCTTAAGTTTAAAAGTTATTCCAAATAAGATACTCAGTGTGAAAAAACTTAATATCTTGAACAATTCATTTTGCTTATATTTCTCCTTTATTGCATGCCCAAGTGTGATTGAATATAAAATTTGTGTCTAAATAGATATCAAAACCTGTTTTCAATATATATAAAATAAATGTTTAAGCACTAAGGAAGTATTATGTCATATATAATTCACATATTTTTCTTTCTTTGTGATACATGACATGAGGGGGCATGTTAATCATCAAAGGCATTTTAGATACAATAAAATGTGATACATCACTGGACAAGACATGGCTTGTGAGTTTTTTTTCCAAAATGTTAATAGAATCAATGGTATCCGTACACATTATAGCCCCTGAAAACCTTGTGAAAGAGGATGTATTTTCTTAAGATAAAGAATCAAGGTTGAAACTGGGCTGTACTCTGTGAGTATAAAACATAATACTGTTGAATTAGATTCCCAAACTCGGCCTCATTAATATTATATTAATGTGTGATAAAAAGCATTTTTCTCACATAGAAGCTATTTTGCCAAATTTATTGTTGTTTTATTCTTCCTTTTATTCTTGAAAGTATGGGGGTAAAGTATAGATGAGGCTTATTAAATAATTCATAAATTGACCCTCTTGCCCTACTAGCAAAATCCTTAAGCATGAAACTTTTCAAAACAAGAAGAAAATAAATAAATAGGACAAAATCCCAGCTAAATGCAATTCCCTAAAGAAAATACCTAACATAGAGTAAGATTAAAATAGGTCTTTCTCTTATTTCCATCAAAATAGTCATCTGGGATGCCTGGGTGGCTCAACAGTTGAGCATCTGCGTTTGGCTCAGGGCATAATCCCGGAGTTCCGGGATCAAGTCCCACATTGGGACACTTTGCATGGAGCCTGCTTCTCCCTCTGCCTATGTTTCTGCCTTCTCTCTGCGTCTCTCATGAATAAATAAATAAAGTCTTTAAAAAAATAGTCATCTTCTAATTATTGAATCGAACTCCAAGAGATATACCTCAGTATATCTTGAGAAATCAACTGTGTCAAGCTATCAGTAGTATGTTGGGACAGGGGGGATGCAAATGGTATGCCATGGGTGCAAGCAATAAGAGATTATGTTGTCTACTGAAAATCTTAAAACAATAGTAAGACCAACTAAAAGTTAGTCTTCATTTCTTTATCACCATATACCAGCAATTCTGAACAATGCTAGTAATACTCCTCCTTGCCACCATAAACTACTCTTACACATCATTTCCCCTTGGTTCCCAACTGGATCATCAGAGAAAGAAGAAGAAAGAAAGAAAAAAGAAAGAAAGAAAGAAGAAAGAAAGAAAGAAAGAAAGAAAGAAAGAAAGAAAGAAAGAAAGAAAGAAAGAAAAAAGAAAGAAAGAAAGAAAGAGAAAGAAAGAAAGAAAGAAAGAAAGAAAGAAAGAAGAAGAAAGAAAGAAAGAAAGAAAGAAAGAAAGAAAGAAAGAAAGAAAGAAAGAAAGAGAAAGAAAGAAAGAAAGAAAATAAAAGATGCTTAGGGGAGAAGCTTGTCAATCATTCCAGATACCCTACAGAAGTGTTAACTGATTTCTAGTATATAGAAATCCAAATATTCACAGAGCTACAGCTTCATGCAGAAGTTTTCTTTAAAGGTTTCCCTACCCACACTCATACAAGATTAAGAAAATTATTAATATCAAGCATTTGTGTAATTAATGAATTAAATTAAAATTGGCAATAACACACTTCCTTCTTGTTCTTTTCTGTCATACACCACACCCTAAGGCGGAAGCAGATCTCACACAACAGCTTTCTCTGCAGCCTGGAGGACTGCTTGGCACCTGGGTAATGAGACAAAAGCTTTAAATCGAAGGGTTTTGAAGCCATACAAACTGAAGAGTAACACAATCATTGGTCAGAAACCAAGGAAAGTGGAAAAGTGGTGATCTTTATACATATAATTTGCATTCTTCTGGTCCCTGGATTTATATACACAGTTGGTAATCAGTGTTGATAAACTATGTTTTATATACTTTTGGGGCTAGTTGCTTAGGAATATGTGTGAGCTTTATTGTTGTTGTTGTTGTTTTTTTAATTTACCCCTCTGGAACCATGTGGGTAGACAGGTGTTAGGGTTAAAAATTCATATGGTATGTGATAGGATTTTGGTGAGGAAATGGAGCAGAAGGGATGGACATTTTAACAGCTTGTGAGGTTTTAGAAGTGAAAAGGGAAGGGGGAGAAGTATTTTGCCTATTGAAAAAAATCATTGAAATATACAATTGTGCATACCAAGGAATCAAAAAGGTCTAGCTCTTAAAGTTAGAGAAGAAATAAAAAGTCAAAAATATTTTATAAGGACTAAGAAACTATGTAAACTGGGGATTTTTTTTTCTCCAGAGATTTTTCTAACAAAATAGCCCAAGGACAGATTAATTCCATTATTAATCAATAAATCAATGTGAGATACCACCAGAAAGAGAAAACAGATTCTTGTTGGAATTTTAGTTCTTAGGATAGCTTGTCTGGAAAAAAAGATAGCTTGTTTATATCTATTCATTTATTCTAAAAACGTTAATTGTGCTCTTCATATACGCAAAAAATTCTACTGGTGACTAAAGTATACCAGGAGATTTTTTTTAATTAGTAAAATCCTCATTTATTTTATAAATTAATTATAATTAATTGGTAATAACCTCATTTGATTTATAAACAGGAGATTATGTAATATTAATAAACAGTTGTTATTTTTGGAATCCTACGTATATACCTTTGGATAGGCATTTTACAGGGTACTTTACAATACTGACAATAATGACACAGTGAGGCAGATATTTTTAATTCACATTTCACAAGAAATTGTGGCTCAGAGAGTCTCAAAGATCACAGGACTGATATATGATGGAATCAAGATTTGAACCCCAATTTTTTTGGCATTTTGTTATATGAATAACAGCAAAGGTACATGTCAGAAACACAGTATCACAATACAAAGTAATTAAAAGCACAAAGGAATGAGAGAAGTGCATTTTCAATCATTTTCTTTACATCCTTTTATGTCTATATATGCCTATATCATTAGCATTAACTTTTACTTTTCCATTTATTCAATAATTTATTTAACAAACATCAGTTGAGCTCCTACTGTCTATCTGGCACTATTCTAGTTTTGGAAGGCATGGCCCTTGCCTTTATGGAGCTTACATTCTAATGTAGAATCAGACCATTTAGAACAATCATCAAAGGGAACAACCTCTCTGGGGAAATGTCAGTGGAGATGCTGTAGTATAGTGAATCATGTGTATACGTGGAGTAACAGGAAACACTAGTTTAAAGGCTGTGGAAAGTTCAAGTACGGCAGGGAGGGCCAGTATACATGTGGCTATAGCAGCATGAGTGATGGAAACAGTGACGGAACATGAGGTCAAATACAGAAGCAGGTTATATATGAACCAAGTAACGTAGCTTCTTGTGTGTCATGGGATTCTTTAATTTTATTTATAGTGTAATGAGTAGCTATCAGAGAGGTTTGAGCATGGAAATATCATACAATGCACAATTTTTAAAAATCACCCTGGTTGCTACATGAAGAACAGGCTCTATAGGAGGCAAAACTTGAGGCAATTAGACCAGTTAGGAGATTGTTTCAGTTCTGTAGGAAAAGGATGACCTCTTCAATACATGGCTCTGAGATGTGGTAACCTCTATGGGAAAAGAGTGAATCTTGATCTCTAATACACATCATACACAAAACCTGGTTTGAAAAAGCTCATAAGCCTAAATGTGAAAGTTAAAAATATAAACTTCCGGAAGAAAATATAAGAGAATATAACCATAACCTTCACATATCCAAAGATTTCTTTAAAAGAACACACACAACAGCATAAATAAATAAACAAACCTAACCCTTAAAAGATTAATAAATTGGACTTCCTTAAATTTAAAAATATCCATTCATCAAAAAGAATAAATTAAGAGAATAGAAAGTTACATGTATGTGTAATCCAGAAAATACATAGTAATAGTAATCCCTACATAGTAATAAGGCAAAGAAAAATAATATAATCATAGAAGTGATAACTTATCATCTTTGTCATATTCTATCAGTTTCAAAGGAGTTACAGTTCCCACCAACATTCAATCCATTACACAAGAGCATGAGAACCAGGAGGCGAGGACTGAGGATCATAGTAGATTCTGTGCATCACATATCCCACCGCTTTCTTACACAAAAGGAAGCCTTCTATACACACTGTTCTCACCTGGCTTTTTTTTTTTTTATGACATAGGTATTTTGTTGCTCACTCTAAAACAGGATATAGAAATTTTTCCCATTCTTTTTTACAGCTTCAGAGTAGCCTTTGGTGTGAATGTGCTATATTTTTTTATCAGTCCCTTATTAATGGACATTTTGGTTGTTTCCAGTCTTCTGCTCTACATATACCATGGCAATGAATAGCCTTGCACATACATGATTCGTCTTTCTTTTTTGTTTTGTTTTGTTTTGTTTTGTTTTGCCAGTTTACCTATAAGATAAACTTTTAGAAGTAATTTCTTGGTCACCGGCTTAATGCATATGTAATTTTGTATTCCCTTCAGTAGTATCTGAAAGTGCCCATTTCCCCACATCTTTGCCAACAGAGTGTGTTCTCAAACTTTTGGATATCATCTCTCATTGTAGTTTTCATTTGCATTTCTTCAAGAACAGCTAACACTTAATAGCATCTTTTCATACATTTTTTTAAAAGATTTATTTCTTGGGATGCCTGGGTGGTCAGCGTCTGAGTGTCTGCCTTCAGTTCAGGCCATGATCCTGGGTCTGGGGATCAAGTCCTGCATCGGGCTCCCTGCGAGGAGCCTATTTTTCCCTCTGTCTGTGTCTCTGCCCCTCTCTGTGTCTCTCATGAATAAATAAATAAGTCTTTAAAAAATTTTTTTAATTAAAAAAAAGATTTATTTATTTATTTATTTGAGAGAGAGAGCAGGGAAGGGGCTAAGAATGAGGCAGAAAGAGTCTCCGATAGACTCCCCACAGAGCACAAAGCCCCAAACAGAGCTGGATCTCATGACCCTGAGATCATGACTTGAGCAGAAATCATGAGTCAGAAGCTTAACTGACTGAGCCACCCAGGTGCCCCAATGTTTTCATTCATTTAAGGCCATTTGTGTTTTTATGAGTTTTCTGTTTCACCCATTTTTCGATTAAATTGCTGGCCTCAATTTATAGAAGCTATTTTTATAGTGGAATAATTGCCTTTTGTCTATGGTATGAGATACAAATATTTATGCCTTTTTGTTTTGTTTAGATGTTTACTTGCTTGTTGTTGCTTGCTATGCAAAATGAGTTTTTTTTTAATGTATGCACATAAATGTGTCAGTCTTTTCTTTATCACTTCTAGATTTCAACCCATGGCTAAGAAAGTTTTCCCAGTCCACTTAAAGGATTTCACCTAGTTTCATCCAGAGATTGTACTTTTTTAACCTTTAGACCTTTCTTTTAGAATTAATCTTGGTGTATAATATGAAAAATAAAACTAATTTTAATATTTTCCATATGCTTATCTAGTTGTCCCAGCTTATTTGAGATGCCATATTGACTAAATTTCCCTGTGCACCTGGGTCAATTTTTTATCCTGTTCCAAGGATTTCATCAAGCACAAATATACAGTGTTTTAATTACTGAGATTTTTTTTTCACTGCTTAATGTATGGTAAGTTCAGTATTCCTTCCCAAATTGCCTTTCTTTTTTCGTGATTTTTATGAGTTACTCTTGCCTATTTATTTATTTTCCCAAATAAAGTTTTAAATAGAGTTGTCTATCAAAATAAAGAAGCAACAACAAAATTAATGTCATTTTTTCCTATTTGCTTCATCATTATTTTTTTTATTTTTTTTTTTATTTTTTATTGGTGTTCAATTTACTAACATACAGAATAACCCCCAGTGCCCGTCACCCATTCACTTCCACCCCCTGCCCTCCTCCCCTTCCAACACCCCTAGTTCGTTTCCCAGAGTTAGCAGTCTTTACGTTCTGTCTCCCTTTCTGATATTTCCCACACATTTCTTCCCCCTTCCCTTATATTCCCTTTCACTGTTATTTATATTCCCCAAATGAATGAGAACATATAATGTTTGTCCTTCTCCGACTGGCTTACTTCACTCAGCATAATACCCTCCAGTTCCATCCACGTTGAAGCAAATGGTGGGTATTTGTCATTTCTAATAGCTGAGTAATATTCCATTGTATACATAAACCACATCTTCTTTATCCATTCATCTTTCGTTGGACACTGAGGCTCCTTTCACAGTTTGGCTATCGTGGCCATTGCTGCTATAAACATCGGGGTGCAGGTGTCCCGGCGTTTCACTGCATCTGTATCTTTGGGGTAAATCCCCAGCAGTGCAATTGCTGGGTCGTAGGGCAGGTATATTTTTAACTGCTTGAGGAACCTCCACACAGTTTTCCAGAGTGGCTGCACCAGTTCACATTCCCACCAACAGTGTATGAGGGTTCCCTTTTCTCCGCATCCTCTCCAACATTTGTTGTTTCCTTGTTAATTTTCCCCATTCTCACTGGTGTGAGGTGGTATCTCATTGTGGTTTTGATTTGTATTTCCCTGATGGCAAGTGATGCGGAGCATTTTCTCATGTGCATGTTGGCCATGTCTATGTCTTCCTCTGTGAGATTTCTGTTCATGTCTTTTGCCCATTTCATGATTGGATTGTTTGTTTCTTTGCTGTTGAGTTTAAGAAGTTCTTTATAGATCTTGGAAACTAGCCCTTTATCTGATATGTCATTTGCAAATATCTTCTCCCATTCTGTAGGTTGTCTTTTAGTTTTGTTGACTGTATCCTTTGCTGTGCAAAAGCTTCTTATTTTGATGAAGTCCCAATAGTTCATTTTTGCTTTTGTTTCTTTTGCCTTCGTGGATATATCTTGCAAGAAGTTACTATGGCCGAGTTCAAAAGGGTGTTGCCTGTGTTCTTCTCTAGGATTTTGATGGAATCTTGTCTCACATTTAGATCTTTCATCCATTTTGAGTTTATCTTTGTGTATGGTGAAAGAGAGTGGTCTAGTTTCATTCTTCTGCATGTGGATGTCCAATTTTCCCAGCACCATTTATTGAAGAAACTGTCTTTCACCCAGTGGATAGTCTTTCCTCCTTTGTCGAATATTAGTTGACCATAAAGTTGAGGGCCCATTTCTGGGTTCTCTATTCTGTTCCACTGATCTATGTGTCCGTTTTTGTGCCAGTACCACACTGTCTTGATGACCACAGCTTTGTAGTACAACCTGAAATCTGGCATTGTGATGCCCCCAGATATGGTTTTCTTTTTTAAAATTCCCCTGGCTATTCGGGGTCTTTTCTGATTCCACACAAATCTTAAAATAATTTGTTCTAACTCTCTGAAGAAAGTCCATGGTATTTTGATACGGATTGCATTAAACGTGTATATTGCCCTGGGTAACATTGACATTTTCACAATATTAATTCTGCCAATCCATGAGCATGGAATATTTTTCCATCTCTTTGTGTCTTCCTCAATTTCTTTCAGAAGTGTTCTATAGTTTTGAGGGTATAGATCCTTTACATCTTTGGTGAGGTTTATTCCTAGGTATCTTATGCTTTTGGGTGCAATTGTAAATGGGATTGACTCCTTAATTTCTCTTTCTTCAGTCTCATTGTTAGTGTATAGAAATGCCACTGACTTCTGGGCATTGATTTTGTATCCTGCCACGCTACCGAATTGCTGTATGAGTTCTAGCAATCTTGGGGTGGAGTCTTTTGGGTTTTCTATGTAGAGTATCATGTCATCGGCGAAGAGGGAGAGTTTGACTTCTTCTTTGCCAATTTGAATGCCTTTAATGTCTTTTTGTTGTCTGATTGCTGAGGCTAGGACTTCCAGTACTATGTTGAACAGCAGTGGTGAGAGTGGACATCCCTGTCTTGTTCCTGATCTTAGGGGAAAGGCTCCCAGTGCTTCCCCATTGAGAATGATATTTGCTGTGGGCTTTTCATAGATGGCTTTTAAGATGTCGAGGAATGTTCCCTCTATCCCTACACTCTGAAGAGTTTTGATCAGGAATGGATGCTGTATTTTATCAAATGCTTTCTCTGCATCCAATGAGAGGATCATATGGTTCTTGGTTTTTCTCTTGCCGATGTGATGAATCACATTGATTGTTTTACGGGTGTTGAACCAGCCTTGTGTCCCAGGGATAAATCCTACTTGGTCATGGTGAATAATTTTTTTAACGTACTGTTGGATCCTATTGGCCAGTATCTTGTTGAGAATTTTTGCATCCATGTTCATCAGGGATATTGGTCTGTAATTCTTTTTGGTGGGGTCTTTGTCTGGTTTTGGAATTAAGGTGATGCTGGCCTCATAGAACGAATTTGGAAGTACTCCATCTCTTTCTATCTTTCCAAACAGCTTTAGGAGAATAGGTATGGTTTCTTCTTTAAACTTTTGATAAAATTCCCCTGGGAAGCCATCTGGCCCTGGACTCTTGTGTCTTGGGAGGTTTCTGATGACTGCTTCAATTTCCTCCCTGGTTATTGGCCTGTTCAGGTTTTCTATTTCTTCCTGTTCCAGTTTTGGTAGTTTGTGGCTTTCCAGGAATGCGTCCATTTCTTCTAGATTGCCTAATTTATTGGCGTATAGCTGTTCATAATATGTTTTTAAAATCGTTTGTATTTCCTTGGTGTTGGTAGTGATCTCTCCTTTCTCATTCATGATTTTATTAATTTGAGTCTTCTCTCTCTTCTTTTTAATAAGGCTGGCTAATGGTTTATCTATCTTGTTAATTCTTTCAAAGAACCAACTCCTGGTTTTGTTGATCTGTTCCACAGTTCTTCTGGTCTCGATTTCGTTGAGTTCTGCTCGAATCTTTATTAACTCCCTTCTTCTCTTGGGTGTAGGATCTATTTGCTGTTTTTTCTCTAGCTCCTTTATGTGTAAGGTTAGCTTTTGTATTTGAGTTCTTTCCAGTTTTTGAATGGATGCTTGTATTGCGATGTATTTCCCCCTTAGGACTGCTTTTGCTGCATCCCAAAGATTTTGAACGGTTGTATCTTCATTCTCATTAGTTTCCATGAATCTTTTTAATTCTTCCTTAATTTCCTGGTTGACCCTTTTATCTTTTAGCAGGATGGTCCTTAACCTCCACGTATTTGAGGTCTTTCCAAACCTCTTGTTGTGATTTAGTTCTAATTTCAAGGCATTATGGTCTGAGAATATGCAGGGGACAATCCCAATCTTTTGGTATCGGTTCAGACCCGATTTGTGACCCAATATGTGGTCTATTCTGGAGAAAGTTCCATGTGCGCTTGAGAAGAATGTGTATTCAGTTGAGTTTGGATGTAAAGTTCTGTAGATATCTGTGAAATCCATCTGGTCCAGTGTATCATTTAAAGCTCTCGTTTCTTTGGAGATGTTGTGCTTAGAAGACCTATCGAGTATAGAAAGAGCTAGATTGAAGTCACCAAGTATAAGTGTATTATTATCTAAGTATTTCTTCACTTTGGTTAATAATTGATTGATATATTTGGCAGCTCCCACATTCGGGGCATATATATGGAGGATTGTTAAGTCCTCTTGTTGAATAGATCCTTTAAGTATGATATAGTGTCCCTCTTCATCTCTCACTACAGTCTTTGGGGTAAATTTTAGTTTATCTGATATAAGGATGGCTACCCCTGCTTTCTTTTGAGGACCATTCGAATGGTAAATGGTTCTCCAACCTTTGATTTTCAGGCTGTAGGTGACCTTCTGTCTAAAATGAGTCTCTTGTAGACAGCAAATAGATGGGTCCTGCTTTTTTATCCAGTCTGAAACCCTGCGCCTTTTGATGGGGTCATTAAGCCCGTTCACATTCAGAGTTACTATTGAGAGATATGAGTTTAGTGTCATCATGATATCTATTCAGTCCTTGTTTTTGTGGACTGTTCCACTGAACTTCTTCTTAAAGGGGAATTTTAAGAGTCCCCCTTAAAATTTCTTGCAGAGCTGGTTTGGAGGTCACATATTCTTTTAGTTGCTGCCTGTCTTGGAAGCTCTTTATCTCTCCTTCCATTTTGAATGAGAGCCTTGCTGGATAAAGTATTCTTGGTTGCATGTTCTTTTCATTTAGGACCCTGAATATATCCTGCCAGCCCTTTCTGGCCTGCCAGGTCTCTGTGGAGAGGTCTGCTGTTACCCTAATACTCCTCCCCATAAAAGTCAGGGATTTCTTGTCTCTTGCTGCTTTAAGGATCTTCTCTTTATCTTTGGAATTTGCAAGCTTCACTATTAAATGTCGAGGTGTTGAACGGTTTTTATTGATTTTAGGGGGGGGATCTCTCTATTTCCTGGATCTGAATGCCTGTTTCCCTTCCCAGATTAGGAAAGTTTTCAGCTAGAATTTGTTCAAATACATATTCTGGCCCTCTGTCCCTTTCGGCGCCCTCGGGAACCCCAATTAAACGTAGGTTTTTCTTTCTCAGGCTGTCATTTATTTCCCTTAATCTATCCTCATGGTCTTTTAATTGTTTGTCTCTTTTTTCCTCAGTTTCCCTCTTTGCTATCAACTTGTCTTCTATGTCACTCACTCATTCTTCCACCTCGTTAACCCTCGTCGTTAGGACTTCTAGTTTGGATTGCATCTCATTCAATTGATTTTTAATTTCTGCCTGATTGGCTCTAAATTCTGCAGTCATGAAGTCTCTTGAGTCCTTTATGCTTTTTTCTAGAGCCACCAGTAGCTGTATAATAGTGCTTCTGAATTGGCTTTCTGACATTGAATTGTAATCCAGATTTTGTAACTCTGTGGGAGAGAGGACTGTTTCTGATTCTTTCTTTTGAGGTGAGGTTTTCCTTCTAGTCATTTTGCTCAGTGCAGAGTGGTCAAAAGCAAGTTGTATTGGGAAAAAGAGAAAAAGAGAGGAGAGAAAGAAGGAGAGAAAAGAGAAAGAGAAAAAAAAGGGAAGAAAAAAACGAAAAAAAAAAGAAAAAAAAAGAGAAGAAAAAGAGAAAAAGAAAGGAGAAAAAAAAACGGGGTGGGGGAAGGAAACAAATCAAAAGCAAAACAAAACAAAACAAAACAAAACAAAAAAAAAGAACCACCGGGGAGTATCTTCTGATTCTGTGTACTTTAAGTCCCTTGGCTTCTCCTGGAAGTTGTCCGTCTAGCTGGTGTTCTGGGGGAGGGGCCTGCTGTGCTGGTTTTCAGGTGTTAGCGCTTGGGGGAGCTGCTGTGCCCCTGCCTGGTGCAGGGCTCAGTGGGGGTTGTTTACCCCGTGAGGCCGCAGGAGGAACAGCCCCAGTGGCGGGGCCGCTCTGGAAACCTGGATTCAGCTCCGGCAGGAACTCCGTCTGCAGGGCCTGGAGGCTCCGGGGCGGGGCCGCTGATCTGCTCAGCTGGGACAGGAGCGTCCTTGCTATCCTGGGCCCTCCCGGCCTCTGCCTATCCTGGGGGAGGCCGGATCCTGGGCTGTGTCCCGGCGCCCTGGGCTCCGGAGCCTGCGCTGTTGGATTCGCGCTCCCGGGCCGCGCAGCCCCCTCCGCGGAGCCGCCGCCCGAGCCCCTCCGAGCTGCTCCTGGAACCGCGCAGGCCCCTCTGCACGGAGCCTCTTCCTCTGCCCGAGCCCCTCCGAGCTGCTCCCGCCCCTCCGCCCCCTCCGCGGAGCCGCCCCCGAGCCCCCCCGAGCTGCTCCCGGGGCCGCGCAGCCCCCTCCGCGGAGCCGCCCCCGAGCCCCCCGAGCTGCTCCCGCCCCGCAGCCCCCTCCGCGGAGCCGCCCCCGAGCCCCTCCGAGCTGCTCCGGGTCCCGCCGTGCGCGCTGCAGCCCTTAGGGAGCTCGGCGCACTCTCCCGGGGCGCAGGTCCCTGTTAGTGTCCCCGGGAGCCCGAGGGCATCCCCGCCCTCCTGGGTCCTGCTCCACCTCCCCACGAGCCCCTTTCCCCCGGGAAGGTCGGTGCAGCTCCTGCTCCTCCGGGACGGGGCTCTCCTGTCCTGGGGACACTCGCCCCGGCCTCAGCCCGGCTCCTCGCGGGGCCCCTCCCCCTCGGAGGCCTTTTGTTTCTTTAGTTCTTTTTCCCCGTCTTCCTACCTGGATAGAAGCGCGAACTCTTCTCACTGTTGCATTCCAGGTGTTCTCTCTTTAATTCTCAGGCCGAATTCATAGATTTTCAGGATGATTGGAAGGTTTTCTAGGTAATTTGGTGGGGACAGGTGATTTGGGGACCCTGCTCTTCCGCCATCTTGCTCCTCCCCTTGCTTCATCTTTATAAATTAACAAGAACAAAGTCCCTTATGCTGTGAGGCTTCTCACCGAGGAAGAAGGGATAACTTTCCATTCCTTCAATTCTACTTTTTAGACATTATTATAGTTTTCTAGAATAGCTTTTACTGATTTCTTATTAGGCTTCTGCATAGATATCTTATTCTTTGCCATTGTAAATGGGATCTGTTTTTCTACTATTTCCCCTAACTGGTTATTTGAATTTATGTAGGCTATCAATTGCTGAACAATATCTTTAAATTTTGTTTTATTAAACTTTCTAATTATGTGTAGTAGTAGTGTTTTCTATCAATTGTTTTTGCTTTTCCAAATAAATAGTTATATTCATATGTAGACAAAAAGGATTTTATTTCTTCCTTTCACATTTGTATGCATCTGTTTGCTCTCTCTTATCTAACTTCACTGAGTAATGTATTAAACAGTACATAGCAGGCATCCTTGTCTTTTTCCTAACTTTGGTAGAAAAGAAAAGCCTCTGGTGTTTTCCCATTAAGAGAGATGTTGACTATTGCACTACTAGGTGTTTACCCCAAAGATACAAATTTAGTGATCCGAAGGGGCACTGGTACCCCAATGTTCATAGCAGCAATGTCCACAATAGCCAAACTGTGGAAAAATCCAAGATGTCCTTCAACAGATGAATGGATAAAGAAGATGTGATATATATATATACAATGGAATATCACCCAGTCATCAGAAAGGGTGAATACTTATCATTTACATAGACATGGATGGAACTGGAGGGTATTATGCTAAGTTAAGTAAGTCAATCGGGGAAAAACATTTATCATATAGTTTGACTTATACAAGGAATATAAGAAACACCGCAGAGGATTATAGGGGAAGGGAGGGAAAATGCAATGGGAAGAAATCAGAGAGGGAAACAAATCATAAGAGACTCTCAACCATAGAAAACAAACTGAGGGTTGCTAGAGGGGAGGTGGGTGGTGAGACAGGGGTAACTTGGTGATGGACATTAAGGAAGGCACATGATGTGATGAGCACTGGGCGTTATATGCAACTGATGAATCACTGAACTCTACCTCTGCAACTAATGATGTTTAGCCAACTAAATATGTTGGCTAATTGAATTTAAATTAAAAAAAAAGGGGGGGGGGGGCACCTAGTTGGTTCAGTGGTTAAGCGTCTGCCTTTGGCTCAGGCCCTGATCCTGGAGTCCCGGGATCGAGTCCCACATCGGGCTCCCTGCAAGGAGCCTGCTTCTCCTTCTGCCTGTGTCTCTGCCTCTCTTTCTGTGTCTCTCATGGATAAATAAATAAAATCTTTTAAAAGGGCAGCCCGGGTGGCTCAGCGGTTTAGCGCCACCTGCAGCCCAGGGTGTGATCCTGGAAACCTGGGATGGAGTCCCACATCAGGTTCCATGCATGAAGCCTGTTTCTCCCTCTGTCTCTCTCTCTCCTCTCTGTGTATTCTCATGAATAAATAAAATCTTAAAAAAAAAATCTTTAAAAAAAAAGAAACAAAAGATAGATGCTAACTCCCTAGGGCTAAAGTGTGAATGTGTATATAGGTGAATGTAAAGGTAGGTACATAATCAGGTTAAGGTAGTAATTACCAATTGATAACTGATTGTGTATTTTTCTTTTTTTTTTTTAATTTTTTTTTTTTTTTTTTTTATGATAGGCACACAGTGAGAGAGAGAGAGGCAGAGACACAGGCAGAGGGAGAAGCAGGCTCCATGCACCGGGAGCCCGATGTGGGATTCGATCCCGGGTCTCCAGGATCGCGCCCTGGGCCAAAGGCAGGCGCCAAACCGCTGCGCCACCCAGGGATCCCTGATTGTGTATTTTTCATATAAACAATTGTTGAATTTTTTCAAATGCTTTTTTCCTGTCGAGTGATAAAATGTATTTTCTCCTTAGCTCTATTAATAATTTGTTGAATATTAATGGCTTTCCTATTGTTGAACTGCCCTTGTAAAGAAAACTCCACTTGATCATTATGCATTTTTTAAGGATTTTATTGATTTATTTTAGAGATTAAGAGTGGGTGAGCATGAGTAAGGGGGAGGGGCAAAGGGAGAAGGACAAGCAGTCCCCGTGCTGAGTGCAGAGCCCAACATGGGGCTGGACCCCCATGACCCTGAGATCATGACCTGAGCTGAAATCAAGAGTCAGATGGTGGACAGACTAAGCCACCCAGGCTCCCTGATCATTATACATTTCTGAGTGCTCTTGGAATCTGTTTGCTATCTCCTGATTTGTAAATTTGGCATTGATAATCTGTAGTTTCTTTTCTGGTACAATTTTTGTTGGGTTTTTTCATCTATTTATAGTTGTTTCATTAAAAGAATTAGGAAGCTTCCTTTCTTTTACTAAGCCCAGAAAAAATATAATTAGCTTTGGAATAGTCTTGTCTCTATATATTTTATAAAATTTTGTATCTTGCAGCTCATACTCCTACCTCGACTAGAAATTGGAGCAATCAGGTAGAAAAAGAATATGACTTGTGCTGGCTACGTCAATAAGGTGTTGCTGAAAAGAGAGACTCTTCAGACTGATACAGTATCCTTTGAAAAGAAAGAAGATTAACAGCAAGAATCTTTGTTATAAGAGACCTTTTTTACCCAGACCAAGACATTCAAGGCTACTATGGATCATATTAATTATGCATTTTTCAGAATTTGCAAAAACTTAATAGGCCATTTTAAGACAAATAAAGTGTAGTCAAAAGGGAGATGTAGAAGGGAAGGATATAGGGGAAATTAAGCTGTGATTTGGCTAGGGTCAGAGCAGTGGGGGAACATGATCTGACAGGCTTCTCCAAAACCTTCTTGTAAGGTGCTTCAGCCTGACTTAAGTACTATCTACATTATGAACACCACGTATAGAGAAGAAGCTTAGGGGCAGGCATTATAAACCTGTTGACCTAAGGAACAGGGACAAACTAAAGCCAATGTTAGGAGGATTAGGGAAATGGACAGAGTTGAAGCCAGTTGCTAAAGAAGAGAAACTACAAAGGGAAACAAAAGTGAAGACTATGATGGTAGTCTACATTCAAGGACCATGACTGATTAAGAACACCAAGATTGGTGAATAGCTAACAGTTGGAAGAGGAATTCAATAAAGTAGCAAGATAATTAATTCTTTACCTGCTGCCGCCAACAAATAACATCCACAGAAAGTGAGTGGATCAAGTGGTGCATGCTCTAGAATAAAAATAGCTCTGTGTCTATTTCAGTTGTAGTCATGGAAAACAATGAACAAGGCAAAGACTTCTTTTGGGCTCACCAAGAAACATCTCCCCTGCAACAGCAGAGAGATTCCTAGTTCTTCCTGCCCAGGAGAGAGAGACAGTGAAATTGATTGTCAGATCCTGTGGCACCAAATCTGGACCCAACCTCAAGGAAAACTTACCTGGAGTAGGCACTAGATGCAGCAGCAAGAAGTGACACAATGTATCTCCCATTGGGGAGGAGTGAGTATATTTTTAGTTGCAATCTAAGATGGCTCTTAAAATCATAAATGGCAAAAAGCGCACAGGTGCTACGGTGTATGTTGCAATACGTATGTCTTAGCTTGAGTGTGTAAGAAAGCAGAAGTCAAATATAGTAGACTGTTACTTTATCTGTCTAGCAGCTCTTATCTCCTAGAAGAAAATTCGTTTCTTTTTTTAAAGATTTTATTTATTTATTCATGAGAGACACACAGAGAGAGGCAGAGACACAGGCAGAGGGAGAAGCAGGCTCCATGCAGGGAGCCCGATGTGGGACTCGATCCCGGGTCTCCAGGATCACGCCCTGGGCCAAAGGCAGATGCTCAACCACTGAGCCACCCAGGCATCCCAAATTCCTCGTTTCTGTTGGAGAATCTTTATGTGTTGTTTAGATAGGGCTGACCTCACCTTTTCCTCGACTAGGTTCTGGGTACTGAGGATACAGCAGTGAATGAAATAGACCGAATCCCTGGCCTCTTGGAGCTTTCATTCTAATCATTAAAGAAAAGCAGTAAACATAAAAATTAATTCATTTCAAATAAGTCTGAAACATTATATACTAAGAAAGAAAGACATATAAGGGAGATGGAAGTGAATTATTTAATGGCTCAATAAATGTTCTGGAAATAACATTTGTTGGATTTTTATGCACAATACACTCAATTTTGAAATGTAGGAAAACACAAAACAAAAATCATACATGGGATGCCTGGGTGGCTCAGTGGTTGAGCATCTGCCTTTGGCCCAGGGCATGATTCTGGAGTCCTAGAATTAAGTCCCACATCAGGCTTCCTGCATGGAGCCTGCCTCTCTCTCTGCCTATGTCTGTGCCTCTCTCTCTGTGCCTCTCACGAATAAATAAATAAAATCTTTTAAAAAATAATTCATGAGTAACTTTTGAGGATTTTTCTCCTCTTGGGGTGCCTGGGTGGCTCAGTCAGTTAAGGATCCAACTCTTGGTTTCAGCTCAGGTCATGATTTCATGGGTCGTGAGATCAAGACCTGTGTCAGGCTCCTCAGTCAGTGGGGAATCTGTCTGAAGTTTCTTTCTCTCTCTTTGCCCCTCCCTGCCCCTTCTCTCTCAAATAAATAAATAAACCTTTAAAAAAGAAAAAAGAAAAGTTTCTATCAAAAATTTATTTTTTTGAAAAGTTTTCTCCTGCATTTAAAGCTTATTTGCTCAATACTGAAAATATTTTGAAGCTGATGTATTATAAACACCAAAATATGCCTTTCATCTCATTTATAAGATGTTAAAGAGATCAGCAGATACTCCAAAACTCATTTTTCTTTGTGTAGAACTGTCAAAGTGGAGTCTGTGACTTTTAAGTATCTTAAATCCATCTCTGCAGACTAGTTCTACTTTTTTGAGAAATATACCATTCGTGTGTAATCATTTGGTTTCAACCCATGTGCAGAGGAAACAATAGAAGGAAAGGTTTGCCATGTAATCATTTTTAAAGAATACATTTTAAACCATATTCACAAAAATTCATGAAGCTTTAAGAAGAAAAAAAAAAAGATTGTATGTCATCAGCTTAGCCATTCCAAATAAGAAAACTCATGCATTAAACATCGCAAAAGGAAGTAATACAGCTTTAGTTCAATCTGTAATTTGTGAGCTATCACAGAGATTCTGGCTTGGCACCACTCAGAAATGTTCACTGAATGTCATTGTAAAGGTTTGAGAGGACTCTCCAAGGACCAATTAAAGGAATGGAGAACTAGGGAAGATTGCTCACCAGTAGGAAAAAGCAAGAATAATGGTACAAGATGGATGTGGTTTTCCAATTTTCTTGTTTTGACTGTAAATATGGAAACCCAAGCCAAAAATAAACAATAATAATAAACATCTCATCCCGTTATTTGTTTGTGATCATTAAAAACGGATTTTCGTGCACTCCATTCTGTCCTCAGCCTCTCTAACTCCAGTAGTCTTCACCTCCAAACATCAAACTAAGTCATTGACTACATTGTCACTGCTCCTTTACCATGTGTGAGTGTACACATACACACACACACACACACACACACACACACACGTTTCGAGCTTATGTTCATTTTATTAGCAAGCAGTATATGACACAAAAAAATAGAGACCAAAAATTCTTATTTAAGTATATGGACAAATTTTTTTTAAGAAATATTCTTTATCAACTTAAACTCATTACTAACCATCAATTTTTATGTTTTATGTATTATATGCATGGCCCATTCATACATATATTTTAGCTTCTCAAACAGTTCAGAGCATATTATAGAAACACAAATGTTGATTTAATAATTAGTTAGCTAATTGAATAACTGGACTGGTTGGACTATGAGTTTTTGCTATGTCTTTTAGAAAAAAAAAGTCTTTCTTGGGCACCTGGGTGGCTCAGTGCTTGAGTGTTTACCTTTGGCTCAGATTGTGATCCTGGGGTCCTGAGATGGAGTTCCACATCAGGCTCCCTGCAGGGAGCCTCCTTCTCCCTCTGCCTATGTCTCTACCTATCTCTCTGTGTCTCTCATGAATAAATAAATAAGATATTTACAAAGAAAAAGAAGAGAGAAAAAGTCTTTCCTCTTTTTCATATGTATTGTTTACCCAAATCCAGTTGATATTTTCAGAAATTTAGGGAGAAAGTTGCTGACTAGGTTCATTACACAGAATGCTTCCTTTTACTTAGGATTTATCTAAGTCTAGAATATGAATGGAGGAGACCACAAAAGAAAGAAAGAATGGATAGAAAAGTAAGTTCCTACAAAGTAGGAAAGCCCACTGCCACTTCCAGTTAGAATAATAAGAATTACCACAGAGCCTTGGGTTGAGCAAAGTCCTGGTCTGGAGATAGTAAAGTGGTGAAGCGGAAAGAGCCCTGGGCTGAGTTACCAGACATATCCTTTCACACAATTTGCCTTCCCTGTCTGAGATCCAGCTTCTTCATTTGTAAAATTAAGGGATGAGCCATGTTTCATTTCAGCTCTAATATTCCATAATTCTAACAATTTCCCTAAAGTGCATACTTCGTGGCGATTTATAAATACCACAGATACATTTTGCACAGACATGCCAAATATCGAAGTGAATAAATATTCTTTGAAGATGTTTTTTTAAACTTTACTATGACCAATTGGTATGTAAAAGACTGAGTTCCACTCTGTAAAATAAGAGTGAACATGCTTTGTACAACTACTATAGAAATTGTTAGAATACTTCATTATCAGTTTACAGGTCCTTTAAATTTAGTAAACTATAAGCTCCTCTGGGACAGTACTGTTTCTTAGTCATTTTTATATCCCCAAGTACATGCTGTTTAGCATGAACAAATTAAATGTTTTTTAATAATTAATCTGAACAGCTTAGCCAGGCTGGAGAAAAGCACATGGAAGAAAAACATGGTGACCAATCTCATTTCCAAGGCATGACCAAAAGCTTTGAGGGTCCTCAGTGTTGCCTGGAAATCATACTATATTTCCCTAGCTCGTCCATGCTACACTCATAGAGTTCTATTTCCTACTTCATTTTCTATCCTCTAATCCTCCAACACTTCCTGCCTCATACTTGCTCCAAAAGAGAACATTCACAAGCTCCCAAATGCATTCCTATCAGCATCTGTACCATATGATAAGTCTTCCTGTTACTATTAAGATTGAACTTTTTATGCTCTTGGGCAAGTCAACGAGCCCACCTGTACAATAGATCCATCCTCTTACATCAGTACAAGAATAATCATTCCTTCTGGGATTCTCCTCACTCTATTGAATCACTTGGATTCTTTCTCTCCACGGGATCTTTTCCATCAGTGCACAAACATATTATTGTTTCTCTCACCTTAAAAAACAAAAACAAAAAAAAAAAACCTCTCTCTTGACTCTCATTTCTGCCTCTAACTGCTGCCCTATTTCATTTTTTAATTTATTATTGAAGTATAATTGGCATACAGTATTATATTATTTTCAGGTGCACAGTACAGTGATTTGACAATTTTATACATTATGTTATGTTCACCACAGTAAGTGTAATTATCAAGTCACCATAAAACATTATTACAATATTATTGACTATTCCCCCTGCTTTACTTTTCTTCCCTGTGACTGATTTATTTTATAACTGGAAGTTTGTACTTCTTAATCTCTTTCACCTGTTACACGCATCCCTCCTACTCCCTCCTCTCTGTTTGTTCTCTATATTTTTGAGTCTGTTTCTGTTTTGTTTGTTTGTTCCTTCATTTGTCTTGCTTTTTAGGTTGCACAGATAAGTGAAATCATATGGTGTTTGTCTTTCTCTGTCTGACTTATTTTATTTAATATAATACCCTCCAGGTTCATCCATGTTATTGCAAATAGTGGGTTGCTTCCATATCCAAACCTACCTCAATAAATTTGTTCTCAACCTCCTTTGTGGATCTCTATTCTTCTTCTCAGAGTAAATAAACAGTGGTGGATACCAGAGCTGAGGTTTTGGGCTTCTCTTTTTCTATTTCTCTATGTTATCTTAGCCAGATCCATGGATTTCTAAATCATCAAATGCTCATAATTCAAAAATTTAAACCACATTTATAACTCAAGGGCCAAACTCCCCATATCCAAACTTGTATATCCAATTGCCTTCTTAACAACCCCACTCTGAAGTCTGATAGGCCTCTGAAACTCAATACATCCTCAAATCAAAGTCATAAATTTCTGCTTCAATCTGCTCTTCTCTTAAGCTTTTCCATCCTGAATAATTATAACTCAACATTCCAGTTGCTCAAGCCAAAAACTTGGGAGTCATTCTTGAATTCTTTCTTTCTCTCACAACTGTAATCAAATCCTATTGAATACAGTTTTAAACTATATTGAGAATGCAACTGTCTCTCACACCTACACCTTCACCAATCTGACTGGGACAACCATCATCTCCCATCTGAATTATTGCAATAGCTAATTCTTTCCCTGTGTTTGTCTCAAGATATTTTTCATATAGTAGCCAGAATGATGCCACTATATCAAATTAGGTTAGAATTATGCAATTTTGTCTTATCTCACTCAAAGTAAAAGCACGAGAAAAATAAATAAATAAAAGCCTCATCAAAATCATTTGACCTCTTAAAACTCTCCTGACTTCCCCCATTTTCCCCTGCTATGTCCCACTCAGCCACAATGGCCTGCTTTCTATACTTTGAACACTTCTGGTACATTCTTATTCAGGTCTTGGCACCTGCTATTTTGTGCCACCTATCACATTCCTCTCCCACATGGCTTGCTCCTTCCCTTCCTTTATGTCTTTACTCAGATGTCAACTCAATAAGATCTTCCCTGTCCTACTTACCTAAAATTCTAACCTCTCCCCACTAACCTCCAGCAGGTCTCTCTCCCTCTTTCCTGCTCTATTCTGAAGCAAAGTAGGATCTTCTATAGTTAGTGAATGAACTGAAAGAGAGGAAGTAACAGGGGAGCCTGGGTGGCTCAGTTAAGCATCTGCCTTAGGCTCAAGTTGAGATTCCAGGATCCTAGAATCCAGCCCACATGTGTGTTCCTTGCTCAGCAGGGAGTCTGCTTCTCCCTCTCCCCTGCCCTTCTCTTCACACAAGATCAATAGCTCACTCTCTCTCTCTCTCTTTCAAATAAATAAATAAAATCTTTATTTTTATTTTAAAAAAAGAATGGAAGTAGCAATAACACACCCGTCAGTATTAGAGATAATTTTTGAGAAATGAAACTTACTTTCAAATGCCTCCAACAATCATGAAGCATTGCCTAAGAGAGGCCCCTGAAATCTTTCTACAATTAATAAATAAGAGTTGTCTGTAATGAGTATATAAACTTTTTGGAAACAATTGGATGTTATTAACATACTTAAAATAGTTTGAAAAAATTCTCAAGAGATTATTAACAGATGTAAATATCACAGAATTAATTATTGTTCCTCTTTGCTATAGACAAGCAGGAATTTATTCATTTCTCTGTCATAGGAAGATGTAGGAAAAAGAGGAAGCAGTTTAAATCTAAATGGAATTTTATTTTCACCAACCAAGAAAGGAAAATTCATTAACACACTGAAAATATAGACATAGCACCTACCTATTACATGCACAGTAGGGAATTAGTAAATGGAAGTCCCCTTCTTCCAGTGTATTACATATATTATTATATTGTAAGTATTTTTACAATTTACTATCTAAACTATTTGTCATATCATAATCAGTGTTTTCTTAAGCAACCGAAAATGTCGCATATATACAACTTTCTGCAAGAAAAAGATTTGATCACTAAATAAAATAAAACTTAAGACTTTCTTTTTTACTCATTTCACTGTTTTTTTTTTTTTCCAGGAAAAGGGATTTGCTACTTTGACATTACCTTCCTGAATTATCTTATTTAATTACTACTGCAGATGTTTAACACTTTAAATAACAAAGGGTCTAAAACACAAAAATCATGAACACAGTAATAGCTGAATTCAAATTTTAAATTGCACCCTGGATTTAAGCATCAAGGAGGTGGTAACTTTTTTTTTTCAATTTATTTTTTATTGGTGTTCAATTTACTAACATACAGAATAACACCCAGTGCCCGTCACCCATTCACTCCCACCCCCCGCCCAAGGAGGTGGTAACTTGGTTAGCTTCTCATCATATCATGTAAGTAACTGTTGAATAAAAAGAAATGCAATCATTATTTTTCTGAAGAAAGAAGATGTTGGGCCACCTTCTGATGATTTCTTAGCCTGGAGGGAAGCTTCTGAGTATAAGCTACTAGAATGACAGTGGAGAACTGAAGTTCAGCAAAATCTGGAGAGATTTAGGAAAACAAAGAAAGATGTTTTTGTTTTTGTTTTTGTTTTTAAAAGAAGTCTGAAATTAGTTCTTAATCCAGAGGGCCAAACTCTCCTGGTTTCAAATGAGCTCTTGAACTACAGTCAAGCTGCTCAAAATGGGGGTTGCCAATTGAAATGTTTAGGAAGCAGAAAGTGACTTGCTCCTTCTGTTTGTTTTAATGATTTACCCTTCCTCCGGACATTGTATTACTTCCTTTCAAAGATGTGGCTAAATCTATTGTTTAGTAGACAGAGGTTTTTCATTTACCCACCAAAGCACCTTCCCTCCTTTTCAGAGTATTGTCCGGGGGTGCGTCCAGGAAGATGAAACAAAGGATATAAGGTCGATGGTCACAGGCAGAAATTAGCTACAGTTATAAAAATAAGTAGTAGATATCTAGTGGTTTTGACTTTCTGGTCTTTGAAGGTCTCCCTGGAGAGATGAGGAAGGGAGAAGATATCCCTTTAGTTCTTACAGAGTTTTCCTCTCTAGTTAGTCATAAACTTGAGTGACAAAGAAAAGATGATCCAAGGCCCCTGCTGCTCCTAGAAAAAGAAATCAGTATAAGAATGTTTTTACATACTCTTGCACAAAAACCATCATTATGTGTGTGTAACCTCTTGCTGCACCCAAAACCAATCCCAATTAAAGTAAGAATAGTACTAAAAATCACACTGAAAATCATTTCTCCAACCTCCACAGTGTTTCTTTTTCTGAATAGAAGAAATAATTTCTCCTTTCTTTCTTTTGGTAATACCCCTGTGTATTTCCACTGGTAGATGAAGTAAAAATCTTGAACTATTTTACTAGCCTCCATTCCATGACAAACTGCCATATAATGGATGTCACATGCCCTATATTTTCATAAAAGGCTGTGAACCCTTCTTACAAATATAAAATATTAAATATAAAAGTTACATTTACCATTAAGATGGATGAAAATGAATTTTTCATTTTTATTAGTCTATTTGCACTTGTGATAAGCCAAGAAAGGGGATGAAAATAAAATCTATCTAGAGTAATGATGTTATCACATAATTGGTCTTGAGCCCTTGAGCCCCACCCAAATCACAAATTTGTGAAAGGTTATCTCCAAGAAGTAAACATCTATATTGGTAGTTCAGTTGCAGGGAACACAGGTCAATTATGTATAAGTGCATGTGAGTATGTGTGTGGTGTGTTTATCTTGTTACTTTCTATACATACACTTTGGAAGGAAGGCCTACTTCATCACTATGCAAACTATCCAACACATTCCCACTTGCTTCAGTGGCAATGAGAAGTCAGATAAGTCATAATTTACAGACCCTATCCTCAACCAAATCTCAGCCCATCAATCCAATCTATATATTAGATTTTGCTCTGCTTTAGGTTATATATATATAATTGCTTTTGATTGGCCTAAAGAAACATGAATCACCTGACTACTGTCATCATATTTATGTGCCCTCTCTTGTGTTTATCACAGCTAAAAGAAGATCATGGCTAAGCACACTGTTTTCTTTTACTCTACAGCTCACCACCACCACCAAACATACACTCTGGCAAGGATATGCTTGTAATCCTCCTGTTACATGGCATTTATCAGGAGCATTTCAAAACCTGCTATAGTATACATGGGTAATCCTTCATCATTTGCATTATTAAGCCAATAAAATCGTGTTATAATCTAAGCATCCTTACCACAGAGAGAACTCACTGTAACTTAATAGAAAGCTCATTTTAGGAAAAGTAAAGTATCACTGGTGAAATGTTACCTAAGTGCTGCTGGAAAGTTCAGAAGATGAGCTGAAGTCCTTCTAAAGAGTACACATCCCTGAAGATGATAAGGCCAAGGCCTGAGATCCAGTGTTTTCTTTAACAATTCAATTACACACTGAGAATTCTTTTTCCTTGCCTTGATCAATGACTTTACCTTCTGTATAGTCAGCTATTGCCACAATAATGCTGCATAACAGATAACCTCATATTCTTGATGGATTACATCAACAAGTATTTGTTTTTCTTGTTCACAGGAGTTGAAGCTTTGTTGACTCAGCCAGACTTGGTCCTAGGACAAGGGATGGGTCAAGCTGGTTCCATGAGTCTGATTCCGGGGTCAGGTTGAGGGATAGCAGCCACCAGGACATATTTTCCTGCAAATGGCAGAAGTCCAGGAGCAAAGCAAAATTATGAAAGCATATTTTAGACTTTTGTAACACTCCATGGGCCAAAGCAAGTCACATGGCCAATGATGACATTGAATGGAGCAATATACTCTACCCTCAGTAAGAGAAGAGAGTGAATATGTGTTGAAGAATAATCCTAACTATCACATCAACTGATATCAAAAGTGAGAAGAATTTTAAAAGAAAGAGTAGTATGGGGAGGAAATTCAGCTACTTGCAACAACATGGGTGGACTTTTAGGGCATTATGCTAAGTAAGAGAAGTCAAAGGCACATACTATATATCACTTATATGTGGAACCTAAATAACTTGAAAAAACAGACTAGAATGGTGGTTACCAACGGTGAGGCAAAATTGGGGAGATATAGTTTAATGGTACAGACTTTTAACTAGTAGATACATAATTTCTGGAAATCTAACACACAGCACAGTGATTATAGCCAACAATACTGTATTATAAATTTCAAAGTTGCCACCTGCCTGGGTGGCTCAGCCGTTGAGCATCTGCCTTCGGCCCAGGACGTGGTGCCAGAGTTCCAGGATCAGGTCCTTCATCATGTCCCATATCTGGTTCCCTGCAGGGAGCCTGCTTCTCCCCCTGCCTGTGTCTCTGCCTCTCTCTGATTCTCTCATGAATAAATAAATATTTTAAAAAAAATACATTTCAAAGTTGCTAAGAGACTTGATCTTAACTTTTTTTAAAAAAAATTTATTTATTTATTCATGAGAGACACAGAGAGAGGCAGAGGCAGAGGCAGAGGGAGATGCAGGCTCCCTGCATGAAGCCTGGTGTGTATCTCGATCCTAAGGATCCCAGGATCACAACCTGAGCCAAAGGCAAATACTAGACCACTGAGCCACCCAGGTAGCTCTGATCTTAACTTGTATTACTTTTATTACCACAAAGAAGGAATGATACTCATGTGACCTTATAGAGGTATTAGATAATGCTACATGGCAATCATGTTGCAATATGTAAATGTATCAAACCAACACATCCCACACCTTGAACTAACACAATGTTACATCTCAATTTTTTTTAGAAAAGAGTAGTGTGGGGAAAGACTTTCATTGTATCTCATAGATACATGAAATCATACTCAAAATCTACTTTTTACTGTACAGTGAACAGTCACATTTGATAAATACATAAGGAAAGTATAATAGGAACATTTGGCTATTCCCAAGGTGATCCAATAAACCCCAGTATCTAGAGTTTCCAAACAGAGAGTGGCATGATTCAAAAGTGTCCATCCCATCGACATCACAAAAATGGTCATACAGTTACTCACTTAAGGAATCTGCTCTGTTCAACAGTGTGCTTATGTCTTTAAATTAATACTCATTATAGGAAATATCTACACTATTCAAGTAAATGTAACAGAGCCTGAGGAACCACGGCATGGCCTAATCTGTCTTGATTAAAACATACTGTCCAAAGTTTGTATATCAATAATAGCAGCAACACAAAACAACAACACACAGCCTCCCTCATTAAAAAATATTGGAAAGAAGCAAAGTCTTGAAAGAGATAAAAGGATAGAGGGATCATACATCCAGAAGCAACTGCATCACGCCAGGCCTCTGGTCAATGACACTTTATAAATGAATTGGAAGTCCTAATTCTGCTTTAGTTTAGAAATCTGATTATCCTAGAGCTTGTAAGAAATCAGCTTTAATCCTCTTTTAAATGTCATTCAACAGGTTCTCTGTTGTACGTGGGATGCAAATGAATTTCTCTTATCAGATCTTTTCTAATTCATTTTCCTTCCACAGGACATTCTCAGAAATAATTTAAGACTGGACTCTGAAAATTGTTCCAATCTTGAATAACATATGTTTGAAGCATATTGTCTCTCCAATCAGCAAATCACTCCTGAATCATTATTCAAAAGCAGAAATCCTAGTTACTCTACATGAAAATTAAACATAAAATTTTTCTGACATATTATGTCCACATCTAAGGGGCTCTCTGTGTATTTCAGTGTCAGCTCAAGATGAAATTTTAAAATCCCAGCATTGTCTACTATATTCAAAATACACCAGATTTTCTTGTTATCCTTACAATTGTAGTCAAGATCGCAAGGATTTTGGGGATGTAACTCAAGTTTTGCCTTTTTCAGATAGAGAAAAATAATACTAGCAGTGACTCCTCAGACAAATCAAAAGGAAAAAGATCATTGAAATGGAGTCCAAGTTCTAGTTTCAGGCCCAAATCTGTAAGATAACGTGGGAAAAGCTCCATCTTTGTAAATTATTTTATGTTGGAAAACAAATTTTGCTTTTGTTTTGATAATTAGGTCCTTTAAAGAGGCATAGCTGCTTAAATGTGCCATTAAACAGTATGAATTATATATATAATATGTTCGGTCTAAAACTAAATCCACATAGTTGTTGAATCTAATTTGGAGATTTAAGATGAGATTTATTAAGTGTTATTAACCATGTGTGGACCTTCTAAGAAAGGCTTGGTATGTGTGATTTGTATTTCTCTTGTTGCTTAGAATGTAGACAATTACACATGTTAAATGATTTAATTTACCTTACACCAATGTTACCTTTTTGATCTTTAAATAAGTTATTCATCATTGAAGATCAATATTACATTTAGAGTTAGGAGGATGTCAGTAATTGTCAGTATCTTTTACCTCTAAGATAGAGCTTTTTTTATATCATCCAGTCATTTTATCATTATATATGTATATACTAGATTTTATTATTTATAAAATACAGATGCAAAATGTATAACCATGTGAAATTAACATGTGTGATTCCCAGTATTTTAATCCTAGTTCTGTATTTTAGGAATTCCCTATTTTGTAGTCCTGTTAGGGGGGAAAACCTGTCCCTTGCTGGAGAGCGAAGAACTAGAAATCTGGATACTTGTTTTTTTTGGCCTGTTACAGCTAAGCAAGATCCATGAACTAGGACTGGTCAATCAGACATAACTCTTCTAGGTCTGATTCCCAGAGCTTCTAGCAGAACAAACCTTGGAAGTGGTGGAGAATGCATGTTGGAGGTGGTAATAACGGTTCAGGATAGCCTCCAGTGCACAAAAAGCAGGGGTAATCTTGCCTTCAACAGAATGGTTCTAGACATTATTTATGTCTGAGGTTCACACTTCTTGGCTCCTTTACCTTGCCTTTTCTCCAACTTAATTTATTCAATCTTCTGGTTACTCAGTGAGCCACTCAAAATCTTTTCAATAACTCCTTTCTGCATAATTAGCTAAAATCTATTTGGGTCGCTTATGACAAGGAATTTGAGTAGTCACACAATCCTGTGAATAATGGAAAAATTGGGCTTTGCTGGAAAGATATCAAGGTATGAAATATGTTAGCTGTGGTACCTGGCAATGATTGAGGGAACTATGGCATACAATCTTCTGGTCTTAATTACCTTAATAAAATAGTAATAGTTGGTCATCTAGCATTAAACTAAATAAGTAGTGGATAGCTCTCCCCTGACATACTTCTTCCACCATTATTTACTGAGCTCAGGAGGCCACTGGAAGCCTGCCTATCTGTTCTATTAAGTAATGAGGTAGATTTTAGGTAAAGATTTAAAATACATTCCTAAAATTATATTCTGTCTATCAACACTGCCCCACTCCTACCTCTAAAAATAGACTATAAAAATCCTATGCTTGTTTTTCTCAATTAGCTTCCTTTGGGAACAAAAAGATTATTCTCTACCCTTCTATGCCCTTCTCTGTACCCCACAGTAGGCTCACCTTGTAATCTGAACTCTGTAGCCATTATTTTTTCCCTTTGGATTGCTCAATGGGTGGCAACAATGGCACAATGTCTTCAGCAGAAACTGTTGCTCAGCTCCTCTTCAGAGCCCCCTTCTATCTGACTCAGCTCTCACCAGTCTCTGATAACACTATTTCCTTGATTTTCCCCTTTGATCTTAACAGTAGTCTCCTATTATTATGTCTACTGATTGTTTTCCCTAGGGTAACTCAACATCCTTCATTCCTTTAACCCTAGTGACATCTCTAGAAATAGTCCTTCATGAAAGTCTCATTATTTGAATCATCTTAGCTGAATTTTTTTTTCCCACCATAACCCTGACTGACTTGGCAGTCCGAAGATAGAGGCTAGATCTTAATCACCTTTTAATCCCAATGATCAGCAATATGACTATCACACACAAAGTTCTCAGAATATGTTGATGGGTCTGAACTAAGCATACAAGGAACGCTCCCAGACTGGTTCCATATTTAGACTATATATGTCTGCTTTACAGTGAGTTCCCAAAATCTATTTCATTGTCACTCCTAGGACTCTTCCCATTGTGTCTGGACCTGGGGTGCTGGAGTAAAACAGCATGGAATTTGAAGTTAAGCAGATGGATCTGTGTAATCTTAGAAAAATCATTTAATTTTTCTCAATCATTTAAATTCTCAGAAATAAAACTGACGTTAAAAGTCCAAATTGATTATTTTATAGGCTAAACTGTTGTACCAAATAAAAATAAAAATACAATAGCTTTTATAAGAGTAGTTTATTTCTCTTGCACATAATAGTCCACATACAAAGTGGCTTGCAGTGTGGAGCAATTTGTTCAGTATGGTCATTTAGAGCAAGGTTTTTGTCATCTTGTTGTTCTTTTAAACATGGGATAGTGTTTTCCTCTGCTTGATAGAAGCTGATTGATGACTACCATACAAGTGGCTAAGCAAGAATATGGAAAATGTACAATTTCCTTTAAAAATGTTTTCTTCTTTTTCCATTTTTTATTGTAGTAGGATACACATAACAAGATTTAGTATCGTAACCCTTTCAAGCTTACATTTCAGTGGTATTAACTGCATTCATATTGTATAATCATCATCATCTATCTCCAAAATATTCATCTTTCAAAACTAAAACTCTAGACCCATTATATCATAATTCCTCATGACCTCCTCCCCCAGCCTCTAGTAACCATCATTCTACTTTCTGAAACTATGACTTCTTCTCCTTTCCCTTCTCCTCCTCCTCTTCTCCTTCTGTTGTTGTTGTTGTTGTTGTTGTTGTTGTTGTTGTTGTTGTTTTCCAGATTCCATATATAAGTGAAATCATACAGTATCTCTCTTTCCATGTCTGGCTTATTTTACTTAGCATCATGTCTTCCAGGTTTATCATGTTGTCACAAATGGCAGCAGGATTTCCTTCTTTTTTAAGGCTGAATAATACTCCATTATATACATATAAGATTAATACAATAGTTTTAATTTGAACAATAATGGAAGTAATAAAAATCCATATCTATACACTAAAAAAAACTATATAAAACCTAATAAACCTAACAAAAATCCATATATATGTATGTATATATACACTTTTACACATACACACATACACACACACACACACACACCACAATTTCTTCATCAATTCATCTGTTAGGTTGTTTCCATATCTTGCTATTTTGAATAATGCTGCAGTAAACAGGAAATTATATGTATCTCCTTCAGGTAGGATTTTATTTACTCTGGATATACACCCAGAAATGGCATTGTTGGATCATATGGTAGTTCTATTTTTACTCTTCTGAGGAAACTCCATGCTATTTTTCATAATAGCTATACCAGTGGCCCTGTGTGTATCTGTGTGTGTGTTTTTGCTTGACAAGATTCTAAGAAAATGAAACAATCTCAGACTCTGGAGTCAAATAGTTAGGCTTAAATCCTGACTCATATCTTTATCATACAGGTTGTGTTGGGCGAGTGACTTAATCTCTTTAAGCCATTTCCTCATGTATGAATTTTGGAAAACAATAATGAATACTGCATAGAATTTTGGTGATAAATAAAAAGACAATATATATAAAATAGCACAGTATCTAGAACATAATATGTGCCAAACCAATCACTATTAAGAACTGCATTTCTAGGATGCCTGGGTGGCGCGGTGGTTGAACCTCTTCGGCTCAGGGCGCGATTTCAGGTCCTGGGATCGAGTCCCGCATTGGGCTCCCTGCAGGGAGCCTGCTTCTCCTGTCTCTGCCTCTCTGTGTGTGTCTCTCATGAATAAATAAATTTAAAATATTAAAAAAAAAAAAGAACTGCATTTCTGCGGAGGCTGAATAAGGCAAAGATAGGTCTGTTTATTTCGCAAGAAAGGCAGGTCGGAGTGGGATACCATGGCAGTCAGTTGTTAGACCAAATAGCTTACAAGTAGTATTAAACCTCATAAAGATAGTCATATTGTTATGTTCACCTTCACTTAGGCTGAAGATGGCATAGGACTTTAATATATCTAGTGGAGGGATCCCTGGGTGGCGCAGCGGTTTGGCGCCTGCCTTTGGCCCAGGGCGTGATCCTGGAGACCCGGGATCGAATCCCACATCAGGCTCCCAGTGCATGGAGCCTGCTTCTCTCTCTGTCTGTCTCTCTCTCTCTGTGACTATCATAAATAAATAAAAATTTAAAAAATAATAATAATAATATATCTAGTGGAGGACATCAAAGGAAAGAGAAACACAGAAAGTGCAAAAATAAGATGAAATAAAAAATGACCATCTTGAACCATAAAATTTTGTCTGGAGGATATTACAAAACTCTAGCATCACTTATTTCTTCTTCCCCACTTTAACACTTTTTTATAATACTATAGGAATTCTTAGGCTGAACAAGAAAATAAAAAGCTCCAAAGCTTTTAGCCAAAGCAGTGTGCCTGGGTGGCTCAGTTGGTTAAGTGTCCGACTCTTGATTTTGGCTCAGGTCATGATCTCAGGGTTGTGAGATCAGGCCTGACTTTGTTCTGCACTGGGCGTGGAACCTGCTTTAGATTCTCTCTTCCTTTCCCTCTGCATCTCCACACCAACTCCCATTTTCTATTTTAAAAAAAAGGGGGAGGCTCCAAAGCAAGAATCTCAGCCCACAGACAGTATGGAAGCCTTTTTAGTTTTGTAATTCATGCCATATCTCTTCCACAGCATTCCGTTAGCTAAAAAGAATAACTAAAATCAACTTAGATTCAAGGATAAGCAACACACACAAACACGCACACACTTCTTGATGGAGACCATAATTAATTTTGCAGACAAGTTTTAAAACCTCTATATGGTGTATGATTATATTTTTGGACTCAGGTCCTAAGTGGTTATACTATGTATTCTGGGCTTATGCTGAATTTACCACATACTTTGAAATTTAAGACTACAGCTCAAACAGTATTTAAACAAAGCCATTATATGGCACATAGTATATATTTTTTAGATTATTATAGCACCCATTACCCTAAATTCTCTTTCCGGAATTTGTAAATAAATATGTATCAAATGTAACAGACAGAATATATTAGAAAAAAAGTGTTTGTCATAGCAAGAACTTTCTCAAAATGATTGTTAAAAATACAAATTAGATGTAAATGCTATGTATTTTTGTAGACAACAGATGATATTAAATAGTCCTGTAGATGTTTCCCCAAAACTCCCCTCCCTAGAATTACCAGTGCATTAGAAATGATGTACTTGCTGAAAAGCAGTATCCTTAACTTATTTTTTTTAAGATTTTATTTATTTATTCATGAAAGACACAGAGAGTAAGGAGTGAGAGAGACACAGGCAGAGGGAGAAGCAGGCTCCATGCAGGGAGCCAGACATGGGACTCGATTCCGGGTCTCCAAGATCACGCCCTGGGCTGAAGGTGGCGCTAAACCGCTGAGCCACCCAGGCTGCCCAGGATCCTTAACTTAAAAGCTCGTACAATCAATTTTATGGTTCACATATTTGAATTATCATTATTTTGATTAGGATTTATTAATCCTAATTCACTCCAGATCACATCTAATTTCTGACTCTGTGGTACTCTATTTGCTAGATTATTGCTTTAGAAAAACTCAATTTATTGTTCAATGACAAGAATATTATCTTTATTTAAGGAAGATTAAATAGAGCTGGTCTGAAAATTATCTGATGTAAGCAAAATTCACCAAACTTGACTCTAGCCTTGGTTTGTTATGATATGATCCACACTTCTACCCTAAAGTAATTCTCTTATCCAGTTATCATCCAAGCAGTCCCATGGGAAGTTGGGGTTTATACTTTGAATGCAAGTATCATTTCCCTCCTTAGAGCAAAGTAAACATAGATTTTCCTGAAAGAGAAAGGCTTAAAGAAGAAAATAGAAATGATACCCATGTTCTAATATAAAAGTGGGAAAAAATTATCTGTCAAACAAGAGTTAGAGGTTGAAAATGTGAATACATTATTATGATTCTGTAACTTTGATTTTTAATGATGTATATCAATGCTTAAGCTATGACCATATTGTTTTAGAATGTCCCTCTCCACCAAGTCCCAGAAAACTAACCTAAACCCATCTGCCCCAGATCATGATGTCATATTGGTTATATTTTGACATTCATATAATTGATTTTGCATTCTTAACTTTCTTAATATGTGAATATGATTTCCTCAACTGGATTGTAAGTTCCTCAAATTCTGAAAATTATGCTTTATACACTTTTTAATGCCTTCCTTCCTATCTAATGAGGTATTGAGTATAAATAAAATAAGTGTTTACATAGTTTTTTGGATTTAATTAAATTTTTGAGAAGTAACATGTGTAATTTATATCTAACAGAGGGCAAAATACTAGGTTTGAATACCACAATCAGTTTAATTTTGTATAATAAGTCTCTTCAAACAAAACAAAACTTTGATGATAAATAAATCATCCTGACCCTGATTAGCTATTAAAAAAGCAATAATAGGGATGCCTGGGTGGCTCAGCAGTTAAGCGCCTGCCTTCAGCTCAGGGTGTGATCCTGGAGTCGAGAGATCAAGTCCCACATCGGGCTCTCTGCATGGAGCCTGCTTCTCCCTCTGCCTATGTCTCTGCCTCTCCCTCTCTGTGTCTCTCAAGAATAAATAAAATCTTTTTTAAAAAGCAATAATAATCTTTTACATTTTGACAAAGAATTAATTATTCAATAATAATACAAATAAAGGCGATGGGAATGAAAATAACAGATAAACCATACATTGTCAGAGAAAATAAGTAAAAGCTGAAATAATCTGATGATTTCAGCTCTGATTGTTGACCAAAATTTCCATATTATTTACCTATATTTGAAACAAACTAAAAAGAGGGACTCAAAGAAGACATCTTTTTTTAAGATTTTTTTTTAAGTAATCTCTGCACCCAATGTGGGGCTTGCACTCATAACCTGGAGATCAAGAGTTATATCCTCCTCCAACCGAGCCAGTCAGGCACCCCAAAGAATACACATTTTAACTTTAAAAAAAGTCACAATAGGACATGCAATGAAAATTATAGAAGTTGAAGATGTTCAGTTAAACTCATTGAAGGTCAAAACATGAGGAAATCTTAGATGCCTGATTTACCTCCTTAACATAAGAGATGAGGATCAAAGACCAAAAGATTTGCTATGAGTGTGAAAATCAGTGACTGAACCAGGAATAGAAAAAACACCTCACTCTCTGTAAGTCTGCTTTTTACCACAAAGTGCACTTTTTGCCACAATAGAGAGAAATTCATTCAACTATCATGTATAACAATGCACACTGGCCCAATTATAAATGCTATTATTTTGAACATCCCTAAAAACCTTCTATTCCAAGGAATGCCTCAAATTGACTATTTATCTTCTTTTCTCACCACCTGCACAATGTATCAGTAGAGTCTTTACTGCTAACCAATTGTCTGTGTCATATAGTATGTCACAGACAGAGGAAAACCCCAATTGAAGTGGACTCTTCCAATCTGAGGCTATCTTTCATCAGTAGATAAAATTTGCACAATCAAATGTTGATTTCATAGTCAAATATCTTGTTGTATTCTTAAAAATGAATTCTACTAATTTTTTAAATGCATTTAAACACAATAGTTTGTATTCCATGAGCATTCTGGCAAAAGAAAGCAAGAATTAACCCAAATTAAGGGCTTCTTTCATTAATTTGGGATGTGTCCCAAATATGTAATCAGAAAATAATTTCAGAAAATATAATATGAGTAAAAACCAGCAGAGTGCTCACACAGAGTAGTTAATCAATGAACATGTATTTAATGAATAAAATTATTTTTCTAGATGCTATTAGAGTTTTGATCCCTTTTGCCTGGGGACTTACTGTCCAGTAAAATTAGAAGAACCATGTAACAAAAATAAGTAGGAGCACCAAAAGGTAAATTATCAGGGCCAGATGTAGATGCATAATACAGACAACAATGCATGCTCCAGTAGTTCAGTGAAAGAAGAAATGTTTGGCAGGGGGTGGGGACAAGGATGGCTCATATAACTGGACTGGATGTTGTTGCTACAACAGAAATGTCTCAGAAGAAAATAAGAATGATTCTGCAATTAAATCCTTTGAAAGTTGTTTCGCTGTTTCCATATAGACAGCTTTTGAATGCAATATGTAGGACAGCTTACCCAACTGAAGTGCAAAAATCCTTTTCAAAAAACGCATTTTCCTTATTACCTGAGGATCAAATAATAAATAATAATAATAAATGCAGCTTGAGGAGGAAAAGCCACACTCCCATTTATTCTTTTTGGTGTTTTACCTTAAAAGAAGCTTTGATATTTTTATACATCAGTCAGCATCCAGCTCATTTCCGTGCTGGTGTGTTAACCTTCTCCCTCTGGACACTTGGGATATTAATATTATCCTCTGTAACAATCAGCAGAAGAAATAAAGCATTTACACAAATACTGCAAATTAGATTAAACTGCAGTTCTGATGTAACCCTGTGACATACAGTTTCTTGCGAATTAAGCCAAATGTACAAGCATTTAATGACTAATCCTTTTAGGTATTTTAATGCCCACATGAAGATTTATTGAGGAGAAAGGGAAAGCATATGCGGTTTTCCGTTAGAGCCTGCCTGCGGGCGGAGGATTGAGCAGATTGGCTTTTTTTAATTAATATTTCAGTTCTTTGTGTTTTGGCGGGCAGGTTGCACGTGGTCCTGGTACTGAACGGACAGCTCCTTTCTCTTAGGCTGTGCGCTGGGGGCTAGCAGTCTATGTGGGCAGTGGCAGACCCTGGAGAGAGAGGAGAGAAAAAGAGGGCTAGAGATGAAATCAAGTGCTGACTCCCCCCTCTTCCTTATACCCCACACAGCCATAGGCTGGCCTCCTCCAGAAATTAACCTACTGATCTATATTGGTAAAATTAGTTATACTAGAAGGCTTCTCCGTTCAGCCACAAAAGAGGAGGAGAAAGCTTGTCAGACCCTCCTCCCTCCCCTGGGCTTACTACAAACAACTTTTCTGATGCTAGGAGGAAACCTTTGAAGATAAAGGCAAGTTCGCCTACACTTTAGGAATCCCTCCTGCAGATGGGAGGATTCTAACTAATGAAATCTCCAGGATCACATTTGTTTTTAATGTTATAAAACCTTGTTAAATAAAGTAATACATGCCTGTGTGTATGTATGCATATGTACGTATATGAGTAGATACATATGAGTGTGCATGTATATACGAGTATGTACATGTGTGTATATAGGAAAGATGGAAATAGATGCATAGATATAGATGGACATAGAGCCTGATCAACCAAATTAAAAATATCAATGATCTTGAAAAGTTTCTTTTATTTATGCTAATTGCATATTACTTTCAAACAGAATCTGAACTTTGTTTTAAAGTTCATCGGGGTATAAGAAAAAGATGTAAACAATTGTGAGCTATTGGTAACCACACATCACATTCATTTAAGTACCTTGTAACATTAAAATGTTTTCACAGAAATATGAGCTGGAGAATTTAAGGATCTTTTTGATGCTATGTTCAACATCAGTGCTTATATCCTCCAAAATAAGTCTCCAAAATAAAATACGTTAGGTGTATATCAAATGTATCACACATTTTTGTTAAGCTAAGACCTAAAACATGCATTTCTACTTACATTTCTTCCCATATGGGAGATGTAACTATTGCTGCTCATTTGTAGTTCTCCCCTTCTTCTGAGAATATGGGAAGATGATATTCTCTCCTTGCCCTGTAGTTTACCACAGCCACGTGACTATATCTGGTCAGTGTGTTTCTGAGACAAAAACTGTATTTACTTGTGCCAGAACCCCCAGACTCCTTCCCAACATAATCTTATGGTAATGCAGAGATAAAGATCTCACCAGATCCCTGAGCCTCCCTATGGAGAATAGCTGCCCTGGTGAGGTGTCCAAATCCCCAGTGAATTGTATGTATGTTTGAGGGAAATAAACTTTTGCTATGTTAAGCCACAGATATTTGGAAACTATTCGTTATCACAGTGCAGCATGTCCTAAGCTGACTAATAAGCTCCTTTAAAGAAAAAAAAAAATAGTAAGTTTCCCTAGTTTCCTTTAAAGAAAAAAAAAATTCAAGTTTCCCTTGAATTGTCAATGATTGACCTTTCTTGGGACATTATAAACCAGTGCTGTTCAACATAAACAAAATGCAGGTTACATAAGTCATTTTAAATATTCTAGTAGCTATATTTCATAAATATATGAAAGTAAGGTGTGTATTTTATACTTACAGCACATCTCAATTTGGACTAACTTTGTTCCAAATTGCCAATGCCCTCTAGCAAAAATGACCAAACACACACTTGTAGTTGAAGAAACTATAGGGAGTCGTGGAACATCTTGATAAAGAGAGTTAAATATAACAATCTATCACAGGATTTGAACTTAGGCTGGGTGATTTTAGGAATGGCCCAAGGAAGTAGAGGTTCACACTGGACTGAGTATTCTTAGGAAAAGGGAAATTTTTTTTTTTTGTTTTTTGTTTTACACTGAGGGAAGACTAAAGCAAAAGCTCTAATTAGTAAAGAAGCAGCAGTCACTCACATCAGCCAGGAAAGGAGGATATTGGGTATTTTCATGTGTGAACAACATTCATGTCTGTGTTGATTACAGAGTAGTCTTATTTTCATGTAAATCTGTCATGGTCACAGAGTGGCCCTGTGTGATGTTGATGTTCTGTGAGATGGTTTGTATTTAACAGAACACCAAGACCTCACTGGGAGTGAGGCCAGTCTGTAGCAACACCATGGCCTAACTGATAACGCTAGTTCAACTCCTGGATGTCAGAGCCATTTGAGGGGTATGGGATTGGGAGGAGGTAGTTTAGTTTAGTTTTTTCTCAAGGTGCTTGTATTAGTCTGCTAGGGCTGCCATAACAAAATATCACAGACTGGGAGGCTTAAACAACTGAAATTTATTCTCTTACAGTTCTGGAGGCTGGAGTCCAAGATCCAGGGGTCAGCATGTTTGGTTTCTTCAAAGCCTTTCTCCTTGTCTTGCAGATGGCCACCTTCTTGCTGTGTCCTTACATGGTCTTTCCTCTATGGGTACATATTTCTGGTTCCTGCTCCTCTTCTTAGAAGGACATGAGTCATATTAGATTAGGGCCTTGCTCTTATGACCTCACGCAACCTTAATTACCTCCTTAAAGGCCCCCATCTCCAAATATATAGTCACATTTGGGGTTAGGGCTTCAATATATGACTTTTGGAGGGAACAATTCCATCTATAATGGTACTCCGTAGCCACATGTAGCTAAGCATAAGACAGTACAATTATAGACAATTTGAAATTGATTGTGTCTATTTACTAGAGACTCACATTGGCTGGGGACATTTCTCAGTAGAATAAAAAAAATTTTTTCAAGTTTCATCATTAAAAGGAACTCTGGATTTTTTTGGGTCCCTCTTTTCATTATGTCCTTTCCTTATTATGTAATGAACTGACTTCATGGTAAAGAGGTCTGTAATTAGGTTTAAAGATGACCCAACTTTTCACATTAGGGTGGGGTTCCATAAGCAGTTAAATAAAGTGTGTGAAACATCTCCCTATCCTTTAACATTTCCTAATTTCCAGTCAATGAATCACTTCTTGAGAATAGATTTTATAGTGTCATAAGAACCCTAATTCTGTCATTCCAAGCCAGTGAAGCAGCATTCTTCCAATCTAGCAAGAGTTACAAAAGAGCCTATGTTTCATGCTAGATATACCATCTTGGGAAGGGACAGGATGAACTTCCTATACTTATTTCGCAAGAGGCCAATAGTCTTATTTTTCTGTGGAAATATGAGTAGGTTCCTTGTTCTATGGAAAATCACAAATTTTGAAGTGATCTTCGGTTTGTTGATTTTGAAAAGGGAAAAAAATATGTTAGCATGAACAATTTGAAATCCCAGACCTTTTATAATAATCCTTTTGAATTACTTTGGCCACCATGATCTACATAATGATGGTAAATAAGTACATTATCAAGGTATACAATTTTTACATCTTGAGAATTTTGAATTTTGCTGTCAACTGTGCCTGAGACACACTTGACCTTGTAAACGAAAAGTACATTAAAATGATGTCTCTCTAACATTCTGCATTACTACTACTACTCTATTGCTGGAGTCCAGATAATTAATGCAAGAGCTTCCTCCTCTAACTCAAAACTGGATGTGCCAGTGCAGAGCATCTGCATGTACTTAGTTTTGTCACCATCTAAATCTTAGCATTCAGATTGGAACACACTCCTAAAAGACTAATGCTGTTTCAACGTATTTAACTAGGGAAAGAAACCTGTTCTCTTTAACTGCTGGCACATAAATATATAAGAAGTAGATAGTGTTCAATCATACAAAGAGCCTTACACTGTATTATTTATCAGAATGTCTACATTCATTACAGATATTTCTAATATGTGGTGCATATTTAATACATCACAGTCTATACCTGTTTCCAGTGTCTTATACTAGAGAGAAGTCTCAATGCTAGATTTAGTCTCTAATTTTCCAAAAGCAGGGCTTGAGCAGTGTTATTCTTACATCTGAAGATTTTCATTAACCCACGCCATCCCCACTTCACTGAACTTAAAATGGACATTCTATGACATATTCTGTTCTCAGACAGATTGAGAGGATACTCCCAAGGGGATGAGACTCCAAGAATCATTAGATGAGTTGTCTTCTTTTCTGCAGTAACTTCTTCAGTAAAGATATTTTATCTAAGGACAGAGAGAAAGAAAGGAAGTGAGTGATTGAGAGCAGGAAAAAAAAAGTTAATAGTAAGAGGATAACCAAAGGGCAGCCGTGGTGATCGGGTATTTCTGGAATGGCTACTTCCATCCTTTGCAGAGAACACTGAGAGACAGAGGGGATTCAGGAGGATGCCTATAACTTTTCATAACACCAGAATGGAGAAGAGGCCTGAGCAAAGTTGTCCCTTCTGAATCTAGACTTCAAAAAGATAGTACTCTGACATGAAAACCAGTAGAAATGTTTACTATGAAGACAGACAAGCTAGAATGGAGTGTTGGAAAGGATGGGCCATGGAAGAGAAGCAATCCTGTTCATCACTAGTAGGATTGATACAAACCCATGGAAGGATTGGCCAAACCAATCATTTTAAAGTGCATTATCAATTACAAAGTTGATTCATTTATATTCACCCCCACTTATTATAAACTGACCATGAAAGAGGGCAGAGTAGTTAAGTGACTTGCCTGATGTCACAGAGCCAATCAGCAGCAGAATCTATGCATCCTTTGCCTTCCTCTACTTGCTCAAAGGGAAATCAAAAGAGATAAATTTATCCTGGCAATTGTCTTTTGTCCATATGATGCCCATAACCAGAAGTGACTTGGGGAGAAGGGGCATTACCTCATGCAACCAAAAATGGCAGGGCCAAAGTAGGAAAAAAAATTCTAATGGAATGTCCTGTTAGGTAAGATATGTAATAAAGCAGACTGGTACACATTTCTGGACAATGTCCCTGAACATTCCAGGCAGCAGACAGATAGTAGGAAACAAAGCAATGAGGTAAATATGGATGGACCAGGAGTTTCAAAACAAAACTATTCAAGGGTAAGTAAAAGACAGACGTGAGGTCTAAACAGCATGCACAGAGCGTGGAGATTCGGCAAGATTACATAATGAAGTCAAGAAAGTGTAAAGGCAAACAGTAGCACAGCCAAGTTGAAGAATAAAGGGCGATTGCACCAGAGATTAAGATAAATAAAATAATAAGGCATTGTTCCAGTACATAAGGAAGAAAAGGTCAATGGAAAAATAAAGGGGACCTCTGAGAGGCTTGCTGGGGTAATTGACAGAAGAGGAAGACAAAGCTCTTTCAGTTAAAAAAAAAAAAAAAAAGTAACTGGAGGCCTTGATTGCCTCAAAGCTCCTCAAGGCTGCTAGCAGGGAGAAGAGGCAGGGGCTTAGGGTCAGCAACCAGACACATCAACACAGGTCAGTTAGAAGGTAGGCAGTAAGATATGTACTAGGGTGACCAGAACTTGAAGTATTACAAGTGAAGAAGCACACACACTGTCTCAGGCCCCATGTCACTGAGAAGATGCCCAAAACATGGAAGTAAAAGAGAGATAGAAGCCTGTGGACATTGGAAGGGAGGATTCCTAAACCAGGACAGAATTCCAGCAGGGCATAAGGGGCCCTGGGACAAAAATGGGGGCAGGAAAGGAGGAAGAGATGAAGAAGAGTGGAAGGGAAGGAGAAAGGGAGGGAGAGGGAGAGAAGGAAGGGAAGAAAGAGAGAAGAGAGGAAGAAATGAAACTCAAAATTTTAAAAGACCAGAAAGTTAGTTAATCCTGGAGCAAAAACTCAAAATATTTAGCCATAAAGGAAAAGGAATTGAGGTGTGAGGAAGAAGGACTGAGCTATCCATTTTCTGGATCCTGGGTGAGAGATTTTGGATGGAGTGGATGAAAGCCTCTGAGTCCTACCTCCAGCCCTGGCTTTGTCACATGCTTAGCTGTGTGACTTCAGCAAAGGGTAGGACCGGATGACCTCCTACGTCTCCCCCAGCTGGATTTTCTTTGGTGCCATCTGTCCAAGGGCTGCAAAAACCAACTCTAGGGAAGCAAGTGTGCCCTGCTAATAATGTCTTTCTTCAGTTACCTCCGTAGGAACCCCTCTCCTTCCAAACAATAATACCCAACATTTCTTAAGAGCTTCCCTCGTTCCAGGTTGATAATAATAATTATTATTATTATTATTATTATCTATTCCTTAGCTTATCAGGACACTGAGGTTCAATTGAATATATACATCGTGAGGCTCAAATGAATATATATACATTCATATATATTTACTATATATATTCATATATATATATATATATATATATATATATATATATTCATTTGAGCCTCACAGTGTCCTGATAAGCTAAGTGTTCACAGTCTTTCCCATTTCACAGGGGAGAAAATTAAGTCACTGGCTGAGGTAGGATCGGGATTGAAGCCCCAGGCCCTGTGGTTACAGGGGTTGCAAGTGGGTCCTGGAATCTAGCGCTGGATCCAGAGAGGCAGTCACCACCCTTCTGGGGGAGCAGGTGCTGAAGAACTGGCGGGATCCTCAGGCCGCCCTCGTGGCCTGGCTCCTGGCTCCTGGCTCCAGGTGCGTTCGGCACCCCGCAGGCCGGGGCCACTGACCCCCAGGGACCGTGACCGAGGGGTCAGGGCAGGGGTCAGGCTCTGGAAGCCTGGCACACAGTCACCACCAGAGAAGAGAGGGGTGAGATCAAAGAGGCTGGATTTGGGGCCTCGGGAGTCCGGAAGGCATCAAGTTGGCACATCTCCTGCTGCAAAAGAAACCTGGCCCCGGCCTCCAGGTGGATGGTTTCTGTCAGGCGTCTAGAATGGAATGGAGAAGAGGGAATGAATACAAAGGAGGCAATTAAAACTCTGGGAAAGTTTCGATGCAACAGCGCGAGCCAGATGTAACAGTAGGACACCTTGGCGATCACTCCTACCGTTTTAAGCCTCACTTTCTCGAGGCTTGCCTACCTGCTGGGGGGCGGGAGAGTCTGCAGCAACCGCCAAGGGCTTCTGTCTCCCCCACCCCGGGGAGGGGCACTTACACCTCGTTACCTCCACCTAATATTAGTACGCAGAGACCTACCTCAGAGGGTTGTTGTCAGGATAAAACGACACGATGCTTGCTTGTAAGGAGCCTGACGATAGGGGATCCCTGGGTGGCTCAGCGGTTTAGCGCCTGCCTTTGGCCCGGGGCGTCATCCTGGAGTCCCACATCGGGCTCCCTGCATGGAGCCTGCTTCTCCCTCTGCCTGTGTCTCTGCCTGTGTGTGTGTGTGTGTGTGTATGTGTGTGTCTCATGAATAAATAAAATCTTAAAAAAAAAAAAAGGAGCCATAGTAAGTGCTCACTAAATGCTAGCTCTTGCTGTTAATTCGTTGTTATTCTTCGCTCTATAAAAAACAAAGTCATGACTACGCAGGTCCTCCCTCCTGGAGTTGTAGGGAGGGGAGCGTTCTGGGGGCCAGATGAGTCAATACTTGTACAGGTGCTCAGCCAAGGAAGGCTCTCTTCTGCGACCCCAGTGCCTCAAACACCCCTTGCGCCCCACAAGGTGAAACACTGATGAGGGGAGGGGGTTGCGGACGCGGGAGGACGGAGCGCGGCCCTTCCCGAACTCACGCATTTCTCTGCGGAAAGGAAGGAGCGAGTTGCCCCGGGGGCGAGCCAGCGAGGCCTTTGGCTGGCGAGGCGGCCCCTGGCCTCCAGGAGCGCAGGCAGCGAGGAGGCCTCTCCCGGCTCGCGCGGCTGCGGGGGGTGAGCGCCCCGGGTCCCCTCGCGCCCGGCCGCGCCCGCCTGGGCCCCGCTGCGCAGCGGGGGCAGCAGCGGGGCGAGCTCTCTGCCCTCCCGCAGGACGGCCTCAGCTCCAAGTTCCGCTGTTACCCAAGAGAAGACTTCAGACGACAGTTCCTCTGTTTCATTGCGGCTGATACAGTCGCCAGGCTTTTTTAATTGCTCGCAAATGCGTCCGCTCTGAGCGGTTTACGGACCCGGTGTTGCCTGCAGGCTGCAGCGCTGAAGCGGAATACTGATCCGCGGGAGGCTTCGACCAGCAGAGCGGAGCGCGGGATGGGGTCGGGCGGGAGGAGGTTTAAAAAAAAAAAAAGTATGTAAGTAAGAAAAAGGAATTTAGAAAAATCAGTGACAACCCTTAAACTGAAATGACTAGAGAGTCTGTTAAGAAATGTTCATCTCTCCTAAATATCCCAGAGCACTTTTTTTTTTTTTTTAAATGGTCCGCCTTTTCTCGTTTGGGATTAGGAAACATGTTGCGCAAAGTGGCCCTTCTGTTGTCGACATTGGGATCGGGGTCAGGGGAGAGAATAGCAAGAGAGAGTAGAAGAGTCAGCACAACCTGACTTGAAAAAAGGACGGGAGAAACCTTTCGGAAGACATCCAGCATCAGTATGAGCTCGGGCTAATAGAAGTAGGAAAGGCCAGCGATTTGTTCTTGGCTGGGATGGGGGTCTGACCTGGAGTGCCTAGGCATGAACGCCGAGCTGCCCACGGCTTTTCTCTTCAGATATCCTGGCACTTGTAACTGGGCCAAGTTTTAGCTTCTTGGCTCCTGACCAGAATTTTCCTGGTATTTGGAACACTCTTCTCTCTCCATCTTGCATTCATTATTAATGAGGAAAAATGAATGAACCAGGAATCGGAATACTGTGTGATGGACCCAATAGATTTGCCTTTCAATGACTTGCGGATTGTCCCCACCCCCCTCCCACCCACAGCATCAATGACTAGGAAAGGTTAGAGGAATCACACCAGAGAAGGTCTTTGGATAAGTCATTCCCATTGTCATTAGAATCCTGAGCGATTGGAAAACTTGGACCCCCTTCCCTAGAGGGCCCTGAGAGCTTCCTTCGTTGTTGGCTGCTGGAGATCCCAGGCTGAACTCAGAAGCTTATCCAGCCACAGTGGAGGCACTCAGAGGGATAGGGACTCAGGTATAGGTGGAAGGGTACCTGAGAGAGGATAGAACCAGATACCCCTAAGATGGGACAGAGCAGGGATGCCTGGCTGGCTCAGTTGGTAGAGCATACCACTCTTGGTTCTGAGTTCAAGCCCCATGTTGGGTGTAGAACTCACTTGAAAAGAAAATAAGAAAGGACACAGAAGTCATTGGCTTTCTTTGGGCTCTCTAGAGGCCCTTCTGCTCTTTATGTGCATCCAAAATAAAAAGTGGAAGCAAAGGATTGGAAGGGTTAGGAGGGGTACTGATACTCAGATTGACACCTCTTGTTTTGCTTTGTGGAAAGAATGTCTGCCTACTATATTGGATCTTCAGTGCTCCACTCTTTCCCCATACTAGTACCCTTCCAAAACTGGGTCTTTGTAATCATGAAAATTATCTCCTATTGTGCAAACTCATGTCTGGGTTATGGAACTGCATGCCCAACTGGAGCAGAACACATTAAATTTCACTATTAGATAATGTACACACATGCTCTGATAAGGCATAAGTTTAATGAATTCAATCTCATCTCTACCTTCTTCTAAGGAGGACGGAAGAAAGGAAAAGGAGATGGAAAGGAAGATACTCTGGTTGATTCATAGGTGTGAATATATCCAAGGAAATAATTTTGGTTAAAAATGTCCAAATAATTACAATCTTTACTCCATTTCACTTAGCATTATGCAGGCAGTTTTGTGGGGAAAATCTATTTAGGCAACAGGAAAACACACAAAATCTGTTTGGAGGAGCAAAGGAAATCCCAAGAAGGAAAAAGAAAGAAGAGTGGGAGGAGGAGGAGAAGGAAAAGGAGGAGGAAAAGGAGAAACACGTGTTTAATAAGGTTAGGGTAGGTACTTGTTTGCTGGTAATTGTCCACCAACTGCAAACACACAGTGGGTGGCAGATCCTTCCAGTAGAGTTGTTTCCGGTTGGATGAAAACTGAAGGGACCTGAGCTTCCCACACCAGCATCTGAACTGCAGGAAACAGTTCAGAAAGTCTCTTTTCTAGCTCTGGATCCTAACCAAAACAGTAATGATAGATAAAATGATTGCAGATTCCTAAAGCGACTGCAGTAGAACAATCCCTCCTGGAGTGCGAAGCATGGAATCAGAAGGCAGAACAGAAGCGCTGGGTGCTAAGGGAGACCCTTCTTCAGCTTCTAGGGTGCGAGGCTGGCGGGGGTTCTCCTGTGCTTTTTGAGCTATTTCGCGTGGGCGGGAGTCGGCCTGGCCTTGGGCTCAGGCTGGGATGCTCACTACCGGTTTCCCGAGGGAGGGAGCCCCAGGCGATTGTCACCGTGTCTCCAACTCGCCGTGGCCAGTTAATTCAATTACGCGCCCGCTGGAGAATGTGTGGCCAATCGGTCTCCCAGAAAGGGGCAAAGCAGAGAAAGAGGAATTAGCTTTGCTGAAAAGCCCAGCCTTTGGGTCAAGCAGGATGGCACTTATTAATTGCTCAAGACTATTAATTGGATGGGAAGGGGAGATGGTGGGGGGTAGGGGGGGGACTGTCTGACAGAAACAAATCCCACGCGCGCACATCACACACACACACACACACACACACACACACACAGACACCAAGCACAGCACACACCTGCCTCGATGAGTTTCTTTAGAAAAGGGGCGCGCCGTGCAACCCCAGAGCAGATGGAAGAGAGAGCTGACCAGTATGTGCATATGGCGCGGATGATTTCCCCAACTTTTCTTTCAGGGACAGACAGCTTTTTTTTTTTTTTTTCTTTTTGTTGGGATGAGGCGAGAGGGAGCAGTTGGCCAAATGGAGTTTCCCTACAGTTCAGACGCTGGTGTGGGAAGCTGGGACACTGGAGTGGGAGGAGAGCTTTCCAAGGCAGATGTGGGCTCTGGCAAAGTAGAGACTCTTAAGCCAAGATACGCACTTTACCCTTTTGGCTTCGTTTCCTTTAAATACAAACACAAGTTTGTTTTTTCTCATTCTGCGAGATCTATAGTTTCCCCTAATTCCACCGGGTTCGAGACACAGTGAATGAACCCTGGACACCTTTTATCTTGGTATCTAGAAGTCACTTGGGAAAATGAAATGGGGATAGGGAATGGAATGGAGAATTAAAAGACCGCCCCGTTCTTCTGTGGGGTCCAGAAGTATCCAGAGGGAGGAGACAACTAGAGGTCATTCTGTGGATGTACTCAGCTCCAGGCCAGAGCTCATTACCAGGAGTATCAGAAGTGTGGGGGCCGCGTGTGGATCTTCTTCCGGACGGGGACAAACCTAGGGACCAAGCCCACTGGCACAGCAGGCACAGCAGGCGGCCACCCCACCCTGAGCCTCCTGGCTGTTCCCAGGGGAGAGGGTTTTGCCTAAGCTGCCTGGACCTAAGGGGGTGGGGAGAGAGAAGGTCCCTTCGCCTTCAATGAAGACATATCTGACAGTAGAGGAGTTGGGGGAGGGGTTTGCAGCTTGTCTGAGAAGGGGGCTTCCTTTTCCATTTGAGCTTGGACAGGCAGGGAAACCAACATTATCCACCTGGAAAAGCGTGCACGGCAATTCCCAAGATAACCCGAGGGCTCTACGTGTTCCCAGGGTGGGGGTGGAAGGGTGAGAGGGGTGTTATACCTTCAGAGAGACAGGGGTTCCTGGGGTAAGGTCTTGGGGGCAGGCCTCAGCTCCCACAAATAGTTATTTATTTCCTCTGTGGATGGAATATAGAGGCCTCACTCAGTCCTGACAAACAAAAGATTCCTCTGCAAGCATTTTGGGATTCAGCCTCTTAGTGCCAAGGGTACTCATCTTACCCCCTCCTACTTAAGATCAAGTTGGGCATTCTTTCTTTTTATCTTCATTGAGCTCTCATCCTGACTTCATTAGACCAAAATACAGAATTTCAAGTGGGGAGGGGGGCACTTGCGCACCTTGAAAAAGGGAGCAAGTGTTGGCTGCTGACCCTTGTGCAGGGCTGAAGCATCACGGATCTCCATTTCAGACAGTGCATTTCAATTCTTGTCGTGTGCCTTTGTCCATTTATATAAAGCAAAGAGCGCTGAGTGACAGCCCCAGTTAGCCTGCATGAGCAGATCCTAATAAACCCTCCCAAACCCCGACCTAAAAAAAAAAAAAAAAAAGCCACATGCCTGTTTGCCTGCGGCTTATTATTAAGACACCTTCTCAGCTTAAACACTTAAAAGCTAACCAAATGAAATGGCAATTAAGACTAAATTACCCCTTCTATCTCTGAGATGAGTCTGTGGGGCCAGCCAGTTCTTATGAGACAAGGTTGGAGAGCGGACTTTGCAAAGCCTCAGTATTGCGGGCAGGTGGCCACCGCTACCCCCTCCAGGTGCTAGAACACTTGGTGAAGATAGCTGAATTTTGAACGAAGTAAAGCTCAAATACTGTTTGAAAGTAGAGAAATCCACCAAAGAGACAGGGTTGTGCACTGCTTCCTTCCTGCCCTTTGTAAAATATAACTTTCAAACATTAAGGATTGTTTTGGAGTAATGGTGTTCAAGTACCTGGTGTCACTGTTAAATGGTCTACAACCCCCCCCCCCCGCCCCCGCAACCCCCATCCAGCACTGTTTCAGAAAGGAAAGAAGGAAAACACAAAAGAAGGGGAAAATGGGCTGGGTTGGGGAGTGCAAGACAACGTTTTACCTAAATGTAGAATCTTGTCATACGTCTTTATTCTCTTGTATTTTTCTTAAATATACTGC